>NW_027327808.1:0-169926 GCF_047675955.1 Chlorocebus sabaeus
CCCAAGCACTGCCACGGAGGGCTCCTGTTTGCCAGGCCTCAGGGCGTGGTTGCTCTGACAACCGTGGGAACCACTGTGACGCAAGAGCACCCGCTCGCCACTCGCGCATGCGCATTGGCTGGGCCGCCCCGCGCTCCGCTGCAGGCAGTCAGGCTGCGTCCCCTTTAAACGACGGTGGCCGCTGGGCGCCGGGGGCTCTCCTGCTGCAGCCTTGGCAGCCGCTGCATCCGGGGTCCAGTACGGGGCCGCGTGGGAGAGGCGGCCGCGGGCGGCGTCCCAGGATCAAACCCCAGGAGTCCCGTCTTCAGGACCTCCGTGAGCCGATTTCCATCGGGGGAGGGGGAGCTTCAGGGCGCCTGCTGGGGTCAGGTCACGACCTCCCATCAGATCCGATTCTGGACCCCTCCGGGTAAGAATGGATGGTCTGAGCACATGGACTGAGGCAGGCAGGGCCTGGCTGCAGCCCAGAATGATCCCAGGGGCCTCAAGGCGTGGAGTCCGCTGAAAGTTCACTGACCCGTGAGCCCTCTGCCTCCCTCCTTTGAAACAGCAGTGCCCTGCCGTGGTTCTGAAGGGCCTGGGACCTAGCCGCGGGCCAAAAGTTTCAGGGGGTCAGTCCACCCAGGAGCAGAGGGGAGTCTCATTCTCAGGAATGAGACCGGATGTGCAGAGGAAATGCGACCAGCACCTGTCCCAGAAGACAAGGACTTGTCTTTCAAAGGGGGAGGGGGGCAGAGGGCTCAGATGCCTCAGTGACCTTTCAGTTGACAGCGCGCCTTGAGGCCTGTGGGATGATCGTGGGCTGCAGCCAGACCCTGCCTGCCTCACTAGATGTGCTCAGCCCATGCTTTCTCACCCGGAGGCTCCAGAATCGGATCTGAAGCAGAGTCCTGAGACCCCAGCAGGCGCCCTGAAGCTCCCCCTCCCGCGGTGGAAATCGGCTGAAACCCAAGCAGGTTTGCAGAGAGAAACAATCATGACAGGGATCTCCAGGAAGTGTCTCCCTGATGGACTGGGAAGTGATCCTTCTGGAAGACATCCAGCCAGCCCAGGAAGCATCTAAGCCCTGGAGAAACAGGGGATACACAGCCAGAGGGAGGACGGAGCCGAGGCCAGAGCCCAGGCGGGGTAGAACACCGTGCCACTGCCACGGGCTTCATCAGAGGGGTGCCAAACGGGTGGCTTGTCCAGTGAGGCCGGCGTTCCAGTGACTGGGATTGTGGCCATCTCCCTTTCCCGGCTTCCTCTTTCAGCCTGTGTCGTGGTGTGGCTTCTTTTCTCAGAGAAGAGCCCTGAAAAGATCCAAGCCTCTTCTGTGATGTGGGCCTCCTCCTCTCCTGCAGGACAATGAGCTCCCGTGCGGCTTTTGTCCGTGGCTGGACTGTGTTCGTCTTGATCTCAGAAGAGAGGCCGCACGGGATGGGGATGAGATTTCAACGGCTCCGGGAGCAACGCATCTCCTCACGTGGTCGAAGCCTTGGCAATCCCAAAGTGGAACCGCCGTGAAAACGGTTGACAAGCGGACACATGACCCAGGCACAGACGCAGAGGGAGGCTCACCAGAGACAGGCCGACATGCAAGACCCCGTTTTCTGGTGCATCGGGCACATTTCTCCAAACACACACACACACACACACACACACACACACACACACACACACCCCAACCGACAGAGAGAGGGCAGGAAACTCACAGAGTGTGAGAGAGAGACAGAGAAGCGAAAATGGGAGACACACAAACACATACACACACCGACAGTCCTACAGCAGTGGCACAGAAACAAACACCCCCAGGCAGGCGCTGAGGCTACGGGGTTCGGCTCTCGAGCAGGACGACCCTCGGTTGAGAGAGCAGCCCACCGGCCCGCAGGACGACCCGTCTTCCAGATCCCGGGGGCACGACTTCCGGGGAGACTCACCGGAACGGCGTCCGGGCGGGTCTGAGGCTGGGATGCCGCGCTGCTTCCCCCGGACTCCGCCTGTGCTTTCAACTATCGGGGCAGCCCTATGCCGCGACTCCTGGCATCCGGAGACGGTCCTGTCGACCCCGTGGAGAGGGCAGGCTGGAGCCTCGCAGCCCCGCCACCCAAGCACTGCCACGGAGGGCTCCTGTTTGCCAGGCCTCAGGGCGTGGTTGCTCTGACAACCGTGGGAACCACTGTGACGCAAGAGCACCCGCTCGCCACTCGCGCATGCGCATTGGCTGGGCCGCCCCGCGCTCCGCTGCAGGCAGTCAGGCTGCGTCCCCTTTAAACGACGGTGGCCGCTGGGCGCCGGGGGCTCTCCTGCTGCAGCCTTGGCAGCCGCTGCATCCGGGGTCCAGTACGGGGCCGCGTGGGAGAGGCGGCCGCGGGCGGCGTCCCAGGATCAAACCCCAGGAGTCCCGTCTTCAGGACCTCCGTGAGCCGATTTCCATCGGGGGAGGGGGAGCTTCAGGGCGCCTGCTGGGGTCAGGTCACGACCTCCCATCAGATCCGATTCTGGACCCCTCCGGGTAAGAATGGATGGTCTGAGCACATGGACTGAGGCAGGCAGGGCCTGGCTGCAGCCCAGAATGATCCCAGGGGCCTCAAGGCGTGGAGTCCGCTGAAAGTTCACTGACCCGTGAGCCCTCTGCCTCCCTCCTTTGAAACAGCAGTGCCCTGCCGTGGTTCTGAAGGGCCTGGGACCTAGCCGCGGGCCAAAAGTTTCAGGGGGTCAGTCCACCCAGGAGCAGAGGGGAGTCTCATTCTCAGGAATGAGACCGGATGTGCAGAGGAAATGCGACCAGCACCTGTCCCAGAAGACAAGGACTTGTCTTTCAAAGGGGGAGGGGGGCAGAGGGCTCAGATGCCTCAGTGACCTTTCAGTTGACAGCGCGCCTTGAGGCCTGTGGGATGATCGTGGGCTGCAGCCAGACCCTGCCTGCCTCACTAGATGTGCTCAGCCCATGCTTTCTCACCCGGAGGCTCCAGAATCGGATCTGAAGCAGAGTCCTGAGACCCCAGCAGGCGCCCTGAAGCTCCCCCTCCCGCGGTGGAAATCGGCTGAAACCCAAGCAGGTTTGCAGAGAGAAACAATCATGACAGGGATCTCCAGGAAGTGTCTCCCTGATGGACTGGGAAGTGATCCTTCTGGAAGACATCCAGCCAGCCCAGGAAGCATCTAAGCCCCGGAGAAACAGGGGATACACAGCCAGAGGGAGGACGGAGCCGAGGCCAGAGCCCAGGCGGGGTAGAACACCGTGCCACTGCCACGGGCTTCATCAGAGGGGTGCCAAACGGGTGGCTTGTCCAGTGAGGCCGGCGTTCCAGTGACTGGGATTGTGGCCATCTCCCTTTCCCGGCTTCCTCTTTCAGCCTGTGTCGTGGTGTGGCTTCTTTTCTCAGAGAAGAGCCCTGAAAAGATCCAAGCCTCTTCTGTGATGTGGGCCTCCTCCTCTCCTGCAGGACAATGAGCTCCCGTGCGGCTTTTGTCCGTGGCTGGACTGTGTTCGTCTTGATCTCAGAAGAGAGGCCGCACGGGATGGGGATGAGATTTCAACGGCTCCGGGAGCAACGCATCTCCTCACGTGGTCGAAGCCTTGGCAATCCCAAAGTGGAACCGCCGTGAAAACGGTTGACAAGCGGACACATGACCCAGGCACAGACGCAGAGGGAGGCTCACCAGAGACAGGCCGACATGCAAGACCCCGTTTTCTGGTGCATCGGGCACATTTCTCCAAACACACACACACACACACACACACACACACACACACACACACCCCAACCGACAGAGAGAGGGCAGGAAACTCACAGAGTGTGAGAGAGAGACAGAGAAGCGAAAATGGGAGACACACAAACACATACACACACCGACAGTCCTACAGCAGTGGCGCAGAAACAAACACCCCCAGGCAGGCGCTGAGGCTACGGGGTTCGGCTCTCGAGCAGGACGACCCTCGGTTGAGAGAGCAGCCCACCGGCCCGCAGGACGACCCGTCTTCCAGATCCCGGGGGCACGACTTCCGGGGAGACTCACCGGAACGGCGTCCGGGCGGGTCTGAGGCTGGGATGCCGCGCTGCTTCCCCCGGACTCCGCCTGTGCTTTCAACTATCGGGGCAGCCCTATGCCGCGACTCCTGGCATCCGGAGACGGTCCTGTCGACCCCGTGGAGAGGGCAGGCTGGAGCCTCGCAGCCCCGCCACCCAAGCACTGCCACGGAGGGCTCCTGTTTGCCAGGCCTCAGGGCGTGGTTGCTCTGACAACCGTGGGAACCACTGTGACGCAAGAGCACCCGCTCGCCACTCGCGCATGCGCATTGGCTGGGCCGCCCCGCGCTCCGCTGCAGGCAGTCAGGCTGCGTCCCCTTTAAACGACGGTGGCCGCTGGGCGCCGGGGGCTCTCCTGCTGCAGCCTTGGCAGCCGCTGCATCCGGGGTCCAGTACGGGGCCGCGTGGGAGAGGCGGCCGCGGGCGGCGTCCCAGGATCAAACCCCAGGAGTCCCGTCTTCAGGACCTCCGTGAGCCGATTTCCATCGGGGGAGGGGGAGCTTCAGGGCGCCTGCTGGGGTCAGGTCACGACCTCCCATCAGATCCGATTCTGGACCCCTCCGGGTAAGAATGGATGGTCTGAGCACATGGACTGAGGCAGGCAGGGCCTGGCTGCAGCCCAGAATGATCCCAGGGGCCTCAAGGCGTGGAGTCCGCTGAAAGTTCACTGACCCGTGAGCCCTCTGCCTCCCTCCTTTGAAACAGCAGTGCCCTGCCGTGGTTCTGAAGGGCCTGGGACCTAGCCGCGGGCCAAAAGTTTCAGGGGGTCAGTCCACCCAGGAGCAGAGGGGAGTCTCATTCTCAGGAATGAGACCGGATGTGCAGAGGAAATGCGACCAGCACCTGTCCCAGAAGACAAGGACTTGTCTTTCAAAGGGGGAGGGGGGCAGAGGGCTCAGATGCCTCAGTGACCTTTCAGTTGACAGCGCGCCTTGAGGCCTGTGGGATGATCGTGGGCTGCAGCCAGACCCTGCCTGCCTCACTAGATGTGCTCAGCCCATGCTTTCTCACCCGGAGGCTCCAGAATCGGATCTGAAGCAGAGTCCTGAGACCCCAGCAGGCGCCCTGAAGCTCCCCCTCCCGCGGTGGAAATCGGCTGAAACCCAAGCAGGTTTGCAGAGAGAAACAATCATGACAGGGATCTCCAGGAAGTGTCTCCCTGATGGACTGGGAAGTGATCCTTCTGGAAGACATCCAGCCAGCCCAGGAAGCATCTAAGCCCCGGAGAAACAGGGGATACACAGCCAGAGGGAGGACGGAGCCGAGGCCAGAGCCCAGGCGGGGTAGAACACCGTGCCACTGCCACGGGCTTCATCAGAGGGGTGCCAAACGGGTGGCTTGTCCAGTGAGGCCGGCGTTCCAGTGACTGGGATTGTGGCCATCTCCCTTTCCCGGCTTCCTCTTTCAGCCTGTGTCGTGGTGTGGCTTCTTTTCTCAGAGAAGAGCCCTGAAAAGATCCAAGCCTCTTCTGTGATGTGGGCCTCCTCCTCTCCTGCAGGACAATGAGCTCCCGTGCGGCTTTTGTCCGTGGCTGGACTGTGTTCGTCTTGATCTCAGAAGAGAGGCCGCACGGGATGGGGATGAGATTTCAACGGCTCCGGGAGCAACGCATCTCCTCACGTGGTCGAAGCCTTGGCAATCCCAAAGTGGAACCGCCGTGAAAACGGTTGACAAGCGGACACATGACCCAGGCACAGACGCAGAGGGAGGCTCACCAGAGACAGGCCGACATGCAAGACCCCGTTTTCTGGTGCATCGGGCACATTTCTCCAAACACACACACACACACACACACACACACACACACACACACACACCCCAACCGACAGAGAGAGGGCAGGAAACTCACAGAGTGTGAGAGAGAGACAGAGAAGCGAAAATGGGAGACACACAAACACATACACACACCGACAGTCCTACAGCAGTGGCGCAGAAACAAACACCCCCAGGCAGGCGCTGAGGCTACGGGGTTCGGCTCTCGAGCAGGACGACCCTCGGTTGAGAGAGCAGCCCACCGGCCCGCAGGACGACCCGTCTTCCAGATCCCGGGGGCACGACTTCCGGGGAGACTCACCGGAACGGCGTCCGGGCGGGTCTGAGGCTGGGATGCCGCGCTGCTTCCCCCGGACTCCGCCTGTGCTTTCAACTATCGGGGCAGCCCTATGCCGCGACTCCTGGCATCCGGAGACGGTCCTGTCGACCCCGTGGAGAGGGCAGGCTGGAGCCTCGCAGCCCCGCCACCCAAGCACTGCCACGGAGGGCTCCTGTTTGCCAGGCCTCAGGGCGTGGTTGCTCTGACAACCGTGGGAACCACTGTGACGCAAGAGCACCCGCTCGCCACTCGCGCATGCGCATTGGCTGGGCCGCCCCGCGCTCCGCTGCAGGCAGTCAGGCTGCGTCCCCTTTAAACGACGGTGGCCGCTGGGCGCCGGGGGCTCTCCTGCTGCAGCCTTGGCAGCCGCTGCATCCGGGGTCCAGTACGGGGCCGCGTGGGAGAGGCGGCCGCGGGCGGCGTCCCAGGATCAAACCCCAGGAGTCCCGTCTTCAGGACCTCCGTGAGCCGATTTCCATCGGGGGAGGGGGAGCTTCAGGGCGCCTGCTGGGGTCAGGTCACGACCTCCCATCAGATCCGATTCTGGACCCCTCCGGGTAAGAATGGATGGTCTGAGCACATGGACTGAGGCAGGCAGGGCCTGGCTGCAGCCCAGAATGATCCCAGGGGCCTCAAGGCGTGGAGTCCGCTGAAAGTTCACTGACCCGTGAGCCCTCTGCCTCCCTCCTTTGAAACAGCAGTGCCCTGCCGTGGTTCTGAAGGGCCTGGGACCTAGCCGCGGGCCAAAAGTTTCAGGGGGTCAGTCCACCCAGGAGCAGAGGGGAGTCTCATTCTCAGGAATGAGACCGGATGTGCAGAGGAAATGCGACCAGCACCTGTCCCAGAAGACAAGGACTTGTCTTTCAAAGGGGGAGGGGGGCAGAGGGCTCAGATGCCTCAGTGACCTTTCAGTTGACAGCGCGCCTTGAGGCCTGTGGGATGATCGTGGGCTGCAGCCAGACCCTGCCTGCCTCACTAGATGTGCTCAGCCCATGCTTTCTCACCCGGAGGCTCCAGAATCGGATCTGAAGCAGAGTCCTGAGACCCCAGCAGGCGCCCTGAAGCTCCCCCTCCCGCGGTGGAAATCGGCTGAAACCCAAGCAGGTTTGCAGAGAGAAACAATCATGACAGGGATCTCCAGGAAGTGTCTCCCTGATGGACTGGGAAGTGATCCTTCTGGAAGACATCCAGCCAGCCCAGGAAGCATCTAAGCCCCGGAGAAACAGGGGATACACAGCCAGAGGGAGGACGGAGCCGAGGCCAGAGCCCAGGCGGGGTAGAACACCGTGCCACTGCCACGGGCTTCATCAGAGGGGTGCCAAACGGGTGGCTTGTCCAGTGAGGCCGGCGTTCCAGTGACTGGGATTGTGGCCATCTCCCTTTCCCGGCTTCCTCTTTCAGCCTGTGTCGTGGTGTGGCTTCTTTTCTCAGAGAAGAGCCCTGAAAAGATCCAAGCCTCTTCTGTGATGTGGGCCTCCTCCTCTCCTGCAGGACAATGAGCTCCCGTGCGGCTTTTGTCCGTGGCTGGACTGTGTTCGTCTTGATCTCAGAAGAGAGGCCGCACGGGATGGGGATGAGATTTCAACGGCTCCGGGAGCAACGCATCTCCTCACGTGGTCGAAGCCTTGGCAATCCCAAAGTGGAACCGCCGTGAAAACGGTTGACAAGCGGACACATGACCCAGGCACAGACGCAGAGGGAGGCTCACCAGAGACAGGCCGACATGCAAGACCCCGTTTTCTGGTGCATCGGGCACATTTCTCCAAACACACACACACACACACACACACACACACACACACACACACACCCCAACCGACAGAGAGAGGGCAGGAAACTCACAGAGTGTGAGAGAGAGACAGAGAAGCGAAAATGGGAGACACACAAACACATACACACACCGACAGTCCTACAGCAGTGGCGCAGAAACAAACACCCCCAGGCAGGCGCTGAGGCTACGGGGTTCGGCTCTCGAGCAGGACGACCCTCGGTTGAGAGAGCAGCCCACCGGCCCGCAGGACGACCCGTCTTCCAGATCCCGGGGGCACGACTTCCGGGGAGACTCACCGGAACGGCGTCCGGGCGGGTCTGAGGCTGGGATGCCGCGCTGCTTCCCCCGGACTCCGCCTGTGCTTTCAACTATCGGGGCAGCCCTATGCCGCGACTCCTGGCATCCGGAGACGGTCCTGTCGACCCCGTGGAGAGGGCAGGCTGGAGCCTCGCAGCCCCGCCACCCAAGCACTGCCACGGAGGGCTCCTGTTTGCCAGGCCTCAGGGCGTGGTTGCTCTGACAACCGTGGGAACCACTGTGACGCAAGAGCACCCGCTCGCCACTCGCGCATGCGCATTGGCTGGGCCGCCCCGCGCTCCGCTGCAGGCAGTCAGGCTGCGTCCCCTTTAAACGACGGTGGCCGCTGGGCGCCGGGGGCTCTCCTGCTGCAGCCTTGGCAGCCGCTGCATCCGGGGTCCAGTACGGGGCCGCGTGGGAGAGGCGGCCGCGGGCGGCGTCCCAGGATCAAACCCCAGGAGTCCCGTCTTCAGGACCTCCGTGAGCCGATTTCCATCGGGGGAGGGGGAGCTTCAGGGCGCCTGCTGGGGTCAGGTCACGACCTCCCATCAGATCCGATTCTGGACCCCTCCGGGTAAGAATGGATGGTCTGAGCACATGGACTGAGGCAGGCAGGGCCTGGCTGCAGCCCAGAATGATCCCAGGGGCCTCAAGGCGTGGAGTCCGCTGAAAGTTCACTGACCCGTGAGCCCTCTGCCTCCCTCCTTTGAAACAGCAGTGCCCTGCCGTGGTTCTGAAGGGCCTGGGACCTAGCCGCGGGCCAAAAGTTTCAGGGGGTCAGTCCACCCAGGAGCAGAGGGGAGTCTCATTCTCAGGAATGAGACCGGATGTGCAGAGGAAATGCGACCAGCACCTGTCCCAGAAGACAAGGACTTGTCTTTCAAAGGGGGAGGGGGGCAGAGGGCTCAGATGCCTCAGTGACCTTTCAGTTGACAGCGCGCCTTGAGGCCTGTGGGATGATCGTGGGCTGCAGCCAGACCCTGCCTGCCTCACTAGATGTGCTCAGCCCATGCTTTCTCACCCGGAGGCTCCAGAATCGGATCTGAAGCAGAGTCCTGAGACCCCAGCAGGCGCCCTGAAGCTCCCCCTCCCGCGGTGGAAATCGGCTGAAACCCAAGCAGGTTTGCAGAGAGAAACAATCATGACAGGGATCTCCAGGAAGTGTCTCCCTGATGGACTGGGAAGTGATCCTTCTGGAAGACATCCAGCCAGCCCAGGAAGCATCTAAGCCCCGGAGAAACAGGGGATACACAGCCAGAGGGAGGACGGAGCCGAGGCCAGAGCCCAGGCGGGGTAGAACACCGTGCCACTGCCACGGGCTTCATCAGAGGGGTGCCAAACGGGTGGCTTGTCCAGTGAGGCCGGCGTTCCAGTGACTGGGATTGTGGCCATCTCCCTTTCCCGGCTTCCTCTTTCAGCCTGTGTCGTGGTGTGGCTTCTTTTCTCAGAGAAGAGCCCTGAAAAGATCCAAGCCTCTTCTGTGATGTGGGCCTCCTCCTCTCCTGCAGGACAATGAGCTCCCGTGCGGCTTTTGTCCGTGGCTGGACTGTGTTCGTCTTGATCTCAGAAGAGAGGCCGCACGGGATGGGGATGAGATTTCAACGGCTCCGGGAGCAACGCATCTCCTCACGTGGTCGAAGCCTTGGCAATCCCAAAGTGGAACCGCCGTGAAAACGGTTGACAAGCGGACACATGACCCAGGCACAGACGCAGAGGGAGGCTCACCAGAGACAGGCCGACATGCAAGACCCCGTTTTCTGGTGCATCGGGCACATTTCTCCAAACACACACACACACACACACACACACACACACACACACACACCCCAACCGACAGAGAGAGGGCAGGAAACTCACAGAGTGTGAGAGAGAGACAGAGAAGCGAAAATGGGAGACACACAAACACATACACACACCGACAGTCCTACAGCAGTGGCGCAGAAACAAACACCCCCAGGCAGGCGCTGAGGCTACGGGGTTCGGCTCTCGAGCAGGACGACCCTCGGTTGAGAGAGCAGCCCACCGGCCCGCAGGACGACCCGTCTTCCAGATCCCGGGGGCACGACTTCCGGGGAGACTCACCGGAACGGCGTCCGGGCGGGTCTGAGGCTGGGATGCCGCGCTGCTTCCCCCGGACTCCGCCTGTGCTTTCAACTATCGGGGCAGCCCTATGCCGCGACTCCTGGCATCCGGAGACGGTCCTGTCGACCCCGTGGAGAGGGCAGGCTGGAGCCTCGCAGCCCCGCCACCCAAGCACTGCCACGGAGGGCTCCTGTTTGCCAGGCCTCAGGGCGTGGTTGCTCTGACAACCGTGGGAACCACTGTGACGCAAGAGCACCCGCTCGCCACTCGCGCATGCGCATTGGCTGGGCCGCCCCGCGCTCCGCTGCAGGCAGTCAGGCTGCGTCCCCTTTAAACGACGGTGGCCGCTGGGCGCCGGGGGCTCTCCTGCTGCAGCCTTGGCAGCCGCTGCATCCGGGGTCCAGTACGGGGCCGCGTGGGAGAGGCGGCCGCGGGCGGCGTCCCAGGATCAAACCCCAGGAGTCCCGTCTTCAGGACCTCCGTGAGCCGATTTCCATCGGGGGAGGGGGAGCTTCAGGGCGCCTGCTGGGGTCAGGTCACGACCTCCCATCAGATCCGATTCTGGACCCCTCCGGGTAAGAATGGATGGTCTGAGCACATGGACTGAGGCAGGCAGGGCCTGGCTGCAGCCCAGAATGATCCCAGGGGCCTCAAGGCGTGGAGTCCGCTGAAAGTTCACTGACCCGTGAGCCCTCTGCCTCCCTCCTTTGAAACAGCAGTGCCCTGCCGTGGTTCTGAAGGGCCTGGGACCTAGCCGCGGGCCAAAAGTTTCAGGGGGTCAGTCCACCCAGGAGCAGAGGGGAGTCTCATTCTCAGGAATGAGACCGGATGTGCAGAGGAAATGCGACCAGCACCTGTCCCAGAAGACAAGGACTTGTCTTTCAAAGGGGGAGGGGGGCAGAGGGCTCAGATGCCTCAGTGACCTTTCAGTTGACAGCGCGCCTTGAGGCCTGTGGGATGATCGTGGGCTGCAGCCAGACCCTGCCTGCCTCACTAGATGTGCTCAGCCCATGCTTTCTCACCCGGAGGCTCCAGAATCGGATCTGAAGCAGAGTCCTGAGACCCCAGCAGGCGCCCTGAAGCTCCCCCTCCCGCGGTGGAAATCGGCTGAAACCCAAGCAGGTTTGCAGAGAGAAACAATCATGACAGGGATCTCCAGGAAGTGTCTCCCTGATGGACTGGGAAGTGATCCTTCTGGAAGACATCCAGCCAGCCCAGGAAGCATCTAAGCCCCGGAGAAACAGGGGATACACAGCCAGAGGGAGGACGGAGCCGAGGCCAGAGCCCAGGCGGGGTAGAACACCGTGCCACTGCCACGGGCTTCATCAGAGGGGTGCCAAACGGGTGGCTTGTCCAGTGAGGCCGGCGTTCCAGTGACTGGGATTGTGGCCATCTCCCTTTCCCGGCTTCCTCTTTCAGCCTGTGTCGTGGTGTGGCTTCTTTTCTCAGAGAAGAGCCCTGAAAAGATCCAAGCCTCTTCTGTGATGTGGGCCTCCTCCTCTCCTGCAGGACAATGAGCTCCCGTGCGGCTTTTGTCCGTGGCTGGACTGTGTTCGTCTTGATCTCAGAAGAGAGGCCGCACGGGATGGGGATGAGATTTCAACGGCTCCGGGAGCAACGCATCTCCTCACGTGGTCGAAGCCTTGGCAATCCCAAAGTGGAACCGCCGTGAAAACGGTTGACAAGCGGACACATGACCCAGGCACAGACGCAGAGGGAGGCTCACCAGAGACAGGCCGACATGCAAGACCCCGTTTTCTGGTGCATCGGGCACATTTCTCCAAACACACACACACACACACACACACACACACACACACACACACCCCAACCGACAGAGAGAGGGCAGGAAACTCACAGAGTGTGAGAGAGAGACAGAGAAGCGAAAATGGGAGACACACAAACACATACACACACCGACAGTCCTACAGCAGTGGCGCAGAAACAAACACCCCCAGGCAGGCGCTGAGGCTACGGGGTTCGGCTCTCGAGCAGGACGACCCTCGGTTGAGAGAGCAGCCCACCGGCCCGCAGGACGACCCGTCTTCCAGATCCCGGGGGCACGACTTCCGGGGAGACTCACCGGAACGGCGTCCGGGCGGGTCTGAGGCTGGGATGCCGCGCTGCTTCCCCCGGACTCCGCCTGTGCTTTCAACTATCGGGGCAGCCCTATGCCGCGACTCCTGGCATCCGGAGACGGTCCTGTCGACCCCGTGGAGAGGGCAGGCTGGAGCCTCGCAGCCCCGCCACCCAAGCACTGCCACGGAGGGCTCCTGTTTGCCAGGCCTCAGGGCGTGGTTGCTCTGACAACCGTGGGAACCACTGTGACGCAAGAGCACCCGCTCGCCACTCGCGCATGCGCATTGGCTGGGCCGCCCCGCGCTCCGCTGCAGGCAGTCAGGCTGCGTCCCCTTTAAACGACGGTGGCCGCTGGGCGCCGGGGGCTCTCCTGCTGCAGCCTTGGCAGCCGCTGCATCCGGGGTCCAGTACGGGGCCGCGTGGGAGAGGCGGCCGCGGGCGGCGTCCCAGGATCAAACCCCAGGAGTCCCGTCTTCAGGACCTCCGTGAGCCGATTTCCATCGGGGGAGGGGGAGCTTCAGGGCGCCTGCTGGGGTCAGGTCACGACCTCCCATCAGATCCGATTCTGGACCCCTCCGGGTAAGAATGGATGGTCTGAGCACATGGACTGAGGCAGGCAGGGCCTGGCTGCAGCCCAGAATGATCCCAGGGGCCTCAAGGCGTGGAGTCCGCTGAAAGTTCACTGACCCGTGAGCCCTCTGCCTCCCTCCTTTGAAACAGCAGTGCCCTGCCGTGGTTCTGAAGGGCCTGGGACCTAGCCGCGGGCCAAAAGTTTCAGGGGGTCAGTCCACCCAGGAGCAGAGGGGAGTCTCATTCTCAGGAATGAGACCGGATGTGCAGAGGAAATGCGACCAGCACCTGTCCCAGAAGACAAGGACTTGTCTTTCAAAGGGGGAGGGGGGCAGAGGGCTCAGATGCCTCAGTGACCTTTCAGTTGACAGCGCGCCTTGAGGCCTGTGGGATGATCGTGGGCTGCAGCCAGACCCTGCCTGCCTCACTAGATGTGCTCAGCCCATGCTTTCTCACCCGGAGGCTCCAGAATCGGATCTGAAGCAGAGTCCTGAGACCCCAGCAGGCGCCCTGAAGCTCCCCCTCCCGCGGTGGAAATCGGCTGAAACCCAAGCAGGTTTGCAGAGAGAAACAATCATGACAGGGATCTCCAGGAAGTGTCTCCCTGATGGACTGGGAAGTGATCCTTCTGGAAGACATCCAGCCAGCCCAGGAAGCATCTAAGCCCCGGAGAAACAGGGGATACACAGCCAGAGGGAGGACGGAGCCGAGGCCAGAGCCCAGGCGGGGTAGAACACCGTGCCACTGCCACGGGCTTCATCAGAGGGGTGCCAAACGGGTGGCTTGTCCAGTGAGGCCGGCGTTCCAGTGACTGGGATTGTGGCCATCTCCCTTTCCCGGCTTCCTCTTTCAGCCTGTGTCGTGGTGTGGCTTCTTTTCTCAGAGAAGAGCCCTGAAAAGATCCAAGCCTCTTCTGTGATGTGGGCCTCCTCCTCTCCTGCAGGACAATGAGCTCCCGTGCGGCTTTTGTCCGTGGCTGGACTGTGTTCGTCTTGATCTCAGAAGAGAGGCCGCACGGGATGGGGATGAGATTTCAACGGCTCCGGGAGCAACGCATCTCCTCACGTGGTCGAAGCCTTGGCAATCCCAAAGTGGAACCGCCGTGAAAACGGTTGACAAGCGGACACATGACCCAGGCACAGACGCAGAGGGAGGCTCACCAGAGACAGGCCGACATGCAAGACCCCGTTTTCTGGTGCATCGGGCACATTTCTCCAAACACACACACACACACACACACACACACACACACACACACACACCCCAACCGACAGAGAGAGGGCAGGAAACTCACAGAGTGTGAGAGAGAGACAGAGAAGCGAAAATGGGAGACACACAAACACATACACACACCGACAGTCCTACAGCAGTGGCGCAGAAACAAACACCCCCAGGCAGGCGCTGAGGCTACGGGGTTCGGCTCTCGAGCAGGACGACCCTCGGTTGAGAGAGCAGCCCACCGGCCCGCAGGACGACCCGTCTTCCAGATCCCGGGGGCACGACTTCCGGGGAGACTCACCGGAACGGCGTCCGGGCGGGTCTGAGGCTGGGATGCCGCGCTGCTTCCCCCGGACTCCGCCTGTGCTTTCAACTATCGGGGCAGCCCTATGCCGCGACTCCTGGCATCCGGAGACGGTCCTGTCGACCCCGTGGAGAGGGCAGGCTGGAGCCTCGCAGCCCCGCCACCCAAGCACTGCCACGGAGGGCTCCTGTTTGCCAGGCCTCAGGGCGTGGTTGCTCTGACAACCGTGGGAACCACTGTGACGCAAGAGCACCCGCTCGCCACTCGCGCATGCGCATTGGCTGGGCCGCCCCGCGCTCCGCTGCAGGCAGTCAGGCTGCGTCCCCTTTAAACGACGGTGGCCGCTGGGCGCCGGGGGCTCTCCTGCTGCAGCCTTGGCAGCCGCTGCATCCGGGGTCCAGTACGGGGCCGCGTGGGAGAGGCGGCCGCGGGCGGCGTCCCAGGATCAAACCCCAGGAGTCCCGTCTTCAGGACCTCCGTGAGCCGATTTCCATCGGGGGAGGGGGAGCTTCAGGGCGCCTGCTGGGGTCAGGTCACGACCTCCCATCAGATCCGATTCTGGACCCCTCCGGGTAAGAATGGATGGTCTGAGCACATGGACTGAGGCAGGCAGGGCCTGGCTGCAGCCCAGAATGATCCCAGGGGCCTCAAGGCGTGGAGTCCGCTGAAAGTTCACTGACCCGTGAGCCCTCTGCCTCCCTCCTTTGAAACAGCAGTGCCCTGCCGTGGTTCTGAAGGGCCTGGGACCTAGCCGCGGGCCAAAAGTTTCAGGGGGTCAGTCCACCCAGGAGCAGAGGGGAGTCTCATTCTCAGGAATGAGACCGGATGTGCAGAGGAAATGCGACCAGCACCTGTCCCAGAAGACAAGGACTTGTCTTTCAAAGGGGGAGGGGGGCAGAGGGCTCAGATGCCTCAGTGACCTTTCAGTTGACAGCGCGCCTTGAGGCCTGTGGGATGATCGTGGGCTGCAGCCAGACCCTGCCTGCCTCACTAGATGTGCTCAGCCCATGCTTTCTCACCCGGAGGCTCCAGAATCGGATCTGAAGCAGAGTCCTGAGACCCCAGCAGGCGCCCTGAAGCTCCCCCTCCCGCGGTGGAAATCGGCTGAAACCCAAGCAGGTTTGCAGAGAGAAACAATCATGACAGGGATCTCCAGGAAGTGTCTCCCTGATGGACTGGGAAGTGATCCTTCTGGAAGACATCCAGCCAGCCCAGGAAGCATCTAAGCCCCGGAGAAACAGGGGATACACAGCCAGAGGGAGGACGGAGCCGAGGCCAGAGCCCAGGCGGGGTAGAACACCGTGCCACTGCCACGGGCTTCATCAGAGGGGTGCCAAACGGGTGGCTTGTCCAGTGAGGCCGGCGTTCCAGTGACTGGGATTGTGGCCATCTCCCTTTCCCGGCTTCCTCTTTCAGCCTGTGTCGTGGTGTGGCTTCTTTTCTCAGAGAAGAGCCCTGAAAAGATCCAAGCCTCTTCTGTGATGTGGGCCTCCTCCTCTCCTGCAGGACAATGAGCTCCCGTGCGGCTTTTGTCCGTGGCTGGACTGTGTTCGTCTTGATCTCAGAAGAGAGGCCGCACGGGATGGGGATGAGATTTCAACGGCTCCGGGAGCAACGCATCTCCTCACGTGGTCGAAGCCTTGGCAATCCCAAAGTGGAACCGCCGTGAAAACGGTTGACAAGCGGACACATGACCCAGGCACAGACGCAGAGGGAGGCTCACCAGAGACAGGCCGACATGCAAGACCCCGTTTTCTGGTGCATCGGGCACATTTCTCCAAACACACACACACACACACACACACACACACACACACACCCCAACCGACAGAGAGAGGGCAGGAAACTCACAGAGTGTGAGAGAGAGACAGAGAAGCGAAAATGGGAGACACACAAACACATACACACACCGACAGTCCTACAGCAGTGGCGCAGAAACAAACACCCCCAGGCAGGCGCTGAGGCTACGGGGTTCGGCTCTCGAGCAGGACGACCCTCGGTTGAGAGAGCAGCCCACCGGCCCGCAGGACGACCCGTCTTCCAGATCCCGGGGGCACAACTTCCGGGGAGACTCACCGGAACGGCGTCCGGGCGGGTCTGAGGCTGGGATGCCGCGCTGCTTCCCCCGGACTCCGCCTGTGCTTTCAACTATCGGGGCAGCCCTATGCCGCGACTCCTGGCATCCGGAGACGGTCCTGTCGACCCCGTGGAGAGGGCAGGCTGGAGCCTCGCAGCCCCGCCACCCAAGCACTGCCACGGAGGGCTCCTGTTTGCCAGGCCTCAGGGCGTGGTTGCTCTGACAACCGTGGGAACCACTGTGACGCAAGAGCACCCGCTCGCCACTCGCGCATGCGCATTGGCTGGGCCGCCCCGCGCTCCGCTGCAGGCAGTCAGGCTGCGTCCCCTTTAAACGACGGTGGCCGCTGGGCGCCGGGGGCTCTCCTGCTGCAGCCTTGGCAGCCGCTGCATCCGGGGTCCAGTACGGGGCCGCGTGGGAGAGGCGGCCGCGGGCGGCGTCCCAGGATCAAACCCCAGGAGTCCCGTCTTCAGGACCTCCGTGAGCCGATTTCCATCGGGGGAGGGGGAGCTTCAGGGCGCCTGCTGGGGTCAGGTCACGACCTCCCATCAGATCCGATTCTGGACCCCTCCGGGTAAGAATGGATGGTCTGAGCACATGGACTGAGGCAGGCAGGGCCTGGCTGCAGCCCAGAATGATCCCAGGGGCCTCAAGGCGTGGAGTCCGCTGAAAGTTCACTGACCCGTGAGCCCTCTGCCTCCCTCCTTTGAAACAGCAGTGCCCTGCCGTGGTTCTGAAGGGCCTGGGACCTAGCCGCGGGCCAAAAGTTTCAGGGGGTCAGTCCACCCAGGAGCAGAGGGGAGTCTCATTCTCAGGAATGAGACCGGATGTGCAGAGGAAATGCGACCAGCACCTGTCCCAGAAGACAAGGACTTGTCTTTCAAAGGGGGAGGGGGGCAGAGGGCTCAGATGCCTCAGTGACCTTTCAGTTGACAGCGCGCCTTGAGGCCTGTGGGATGATCGTGGGCTGCAGCCAGACCCTGCCTGCCTCACTAGATGTGCTCAGCCCATGCTTTCTCACCCGGAGGCTCCAGAATCGGATCTGAAGCAGAGTCCTGAGACCCCAGCAGGCGCCCTGAAGCTCCCCCTCCCGCGGTGGAAATCGGCTGAAACCCAAGCAGGTTTGCAGAGAGAAACAATCATGACAGGGATCTCCAGGAAGTGTCTCCCTGATGGACTGGGAAGTGATCCTTCTGGAAGACATCCAGCCAGCCCAGGAAGCATCTAAGCCCCGGAGAAACAGGGGATACACAGCCAGAGGGAGGACGGAGCCGAGGCCAGAGCCCAGGCGGGGTAGAACACCGTGCCACTGCCACGGGCTTCATCAGAGGGGTGCCAAACGGGTGGCTTGTCCAGTGAGGCCGGCGTTCCAGTGACTGGGATTGTGGCCATCTCCCTTTCCCAGCTTCCTCTTTCAGCCTGTGTCGTGGTGTGGCTTCTTTTCTCAGAGAAGAGCCCTGAAAAGATCCAAGCCTCTTCTGTGATGTGGGCCTCCTCCTCTCCTGCAGGACAATGAGCTCCCGTGCGGCTTTTGTCCGTGGCTGGACTGTGTTCGTCTTGATCTCAGAAGAGAGGCCGCACGGGATGGGGATGAGATTTCAACGGCTCCGGGAGCAACGCATCTCCTCACGTGGTCGAAGCCTTGGCAATCCCAAAGTGGAACCGCCGTGAAAACGGTTGACAAGCGGACACATGACCCAGGCACAGACGCAGAGGGAGGCTCACCAGAGACAGGCCGACATGCAAGACCCCGTTTTCTGGTGCATCGGGCACATTTCTCCAAACACACACACACACACACACACACACACACACACACCCCAACCGACAGAGAGAGGGCAGGAAACTCACAGAGTGTGAGAGAGAGACAGAGAAGCGAAAATGGGAGACACACAAACACATACACACACCGACAGTCCTACAGCAGTGGCGCAGAAACAAACACCCCCAGGCAGGCGCTGAGGCTACGGGGTTCGGCTCTCGAGCAGGACGACCCTCGGTTGAGAGAGCAGCCCACCGGCCCGCAGGACGACCCGTCTTCCAGATCCCGGGGGCACGACTTCCGGGGAGACTCACCGGAACGGCGTCCGGGCGGGTCTGAGGCTGGGATGCCGCGCTGCTTCCCCCGGACTCCGCCTGTGCTTTCAACTATCGGGGCAGCCCTATGCCGCGACTCCTGGCATCCGGAGACGGTCCTGTCGACCCCGTGGAGAGGGCAGGCTGGAGCCTCGCAGCCCCGCCACCCAAGCACTGCCACGGAGGGCTCCTGTTTGCCAGGCCTCAGGGCGTGGTTGCTCTGACAACCGTGGGAACCACTGTGACGCAAGAGCACCCGCTCGCCACTCGCGCATGCGCATTGGCTGGGCCGCCCCGCGCTCCGCTGCAGGCAGTCAGGCTGCGTCCCCTTTAAACGACGGTGGCCGCTGGGCGCCGGGGGCTCTCCTGCTGCAGCCTTGGCAGCCGCTGCATCCGGGGTCCAGTACGGGGCCGCGTGGGAGAGGCGGCCGCGGGCGGCGTCCCAGGATCAAACCCCAGGAGTCCCGTCTTCAGGACCTCCGTGAGCCGATTTCCATCGGGGGAGGGGGAGCTTCAGGGCGCCTGCTGGGGTCAGGTCACGACCTCCCATCAGATCCGATTCTGGACCCCTCCGGGTAAGAATGGATGGTCTGAGCACATGGACTGAGGCAGGCAGGGCCTGGCTGCAGCCCAGAATGATCCCAGGGGCCTCAAGGCGTGGAGTCCGCTGAAAGTTCACTGACCCGTGAGCCCTCTGCCTCCCTCCTTTGAAACAGCAGTGCCCTGCCGTGGTTCTGAAGGGCCTGGGACCTAGCCGCGGGCCAAAAGTTTCAGGGGGTCAGTCCACCCAGGAGCAGAGGGGAGTCTCATTCTCAGGAATGAGACCGGATGTGCAGAGGAAATGCGACCAGCACCTGTCCCAGAAGACAAGGACTTGTCTTTCAAAGGGGGAGGGGGGCAGAGGGCTCAGATGCCTCAGTGACCTTTCAGTTGACAGCGCGCCTTGAGGCCTGTGGGATGATCGTGGGCTGCAGCCAGACCCTGCCTGCCTCACTAGATGTGCTCAGCCCATGCTTTCTCACCCGGAGGCTCCAGAATCGGATCTGAAGCAGAGTCCTGAGACCCCAGCAGGCGCCCTGAAGCTCCCCCTCCCGCGGTGGAAATCGGCTGAAACCCAAGCAGGTTTGCAGAGAGAAACAATCATGACAGGGATCTCCAGGAAGTGTCTCCCTGATGGACTGGGAAGTGATCCTTCTGGAAGACATCCAGCCAGCCCAGGAAGCATCTAAGCCCCGGAGAAACAGGGGATACACAGCCAGAGGGAGGACGGAGCTGAGGCCAGAGCCCAGGCGGGGTAGAACACCGTGCCACTGCCACGGGCTTCATCAGAGGGGTGCCAAACGGGTGGCTTGTCCAGTGAGGCCGGCGTTCCAGTGACTGGGATTGTGGCCATCTCCCTTTCCCGGCTTCCTCTTTCAGCCTGTGTCGTGGTGTGGCTTCTTTTCTCAGAGAAGAGCCCTGAAAAGATCCAAGCCTCTTCTGTGATGTGGGCCTCCTCCTCTCCTGCAGGACAATGAGCTCCCGTGCGGCTTTTGTCCGTGGCTGGACTGTGTTCGTCTTGATCTCAGAAGAGAGGCCGCACGGGATGGGGATGAGATTTCAACGGCTCCGGGAGCAACGCATCTCCTCACGTGGTCGAAGCCTTGGCAATCCCAAAGTGGAACCGCCGTGAAAACGGTTGACAAGCGGACACATGACCCAGGCACAGACGCAGAGGGAGGCTCACCAGAGACAGGCCGACATGCAAGACCCCGTTTTCTGGTGCATCGGGCACATTTCTCCAAACACACACACACACACACACACACACACACACACACACCCCAACCGACAGAGAGAGGGCAGGAAACTCACAGAGTGTGAGAGAGAGACAGAGAAGCGAAAATGGGAGACACACAAACACATACACACACCGACAGTCCTACAGCAGTGGCGCAGAAACAAACACCCCCAGGCAGGCGCTGAGGCTACGGGGTTCGGCTCTCGAGCAGGACGACCCTCGGTTGAGAGAGCAGCCCACCGGCCCGCAGGACGACCCGTCTTCCAGATCCCGGGGGCACGACTTCCGGGGAGACTCACCGGAACGGCGTCCGGGCGGGTCTGAGGCTGGGATGCCGCGCTGCTTCCCCCGGACTCCGCCTGTGCTTTCAACTATCGGGGCAGCCCTATGCCGCGACTCCTGGCATCCGGAGACGGTCCTGTCGACCCCGTGGAGAGGGCAGGCTGGAGCCTCGCAGCCCCGCCACCCAAGCACTGCCACGGAGGGCTCCTGTTTGCCAGGCCTCAGGGCGTGGTTGCTCTGACAACCGTGGGAACCACTGTGACGCAAGAGCACCCGCTCGCCACTCGCGCATGCGCATTGGCTGGGCCGCCCCGCGCTCCGCTGCAGGCAGTCAGGCTGCGTCCCCTTTAAACGACGGTGGCCGCTGGGCGCCGGGGGCTCTCCTGCTGCAGCCTTGGCAGCCGCTGCATCCGGGGTCCAGTACGGGGCCGCGTGGGAGAGGCGGCCGCGGGCGGCGTCCCAGGATCAAACCCCAGGAGTCCCGTCTTCAGGACCTCCGTGAGCCGATTTCCATCGGGGGAGGGGGAGCTTCAGGGCGCCTGCTGGGGTCAGGTCACGACCTCCCATCAGATCCGATTCTGGACCCCTCCGGGTAAGAATGGATGGTCTGAGCACATGGACTGAGGCAGGCAGGGCCTGGCTGCAGCCCAGAATGATCCCAGGGGCCTCAAGGCGTGGAGTCCGCTGAAAGTTCACTGACCCGTGAGCCCTCTGCCTCCCTCCTTTGAAACAGCAGTGCCCTGCCGTGGTTCTGAAGGGCCTGGGACCTAGCCGCGGGCCAAAAGTTTCAGGGGGTCAGTCCACCCAGGAGCAGAGGGGAGTCTCATTCTCAGGAATGAGACCGGATGTGCAGAGGAAATGCGACCAGCACCTGTCCCAGAAGACAAGGACTTGTCTTTCAAAGGGGGAGGGGGGCAGAGGGCTCAGATGCCTCAGTGACCTTTCAGTTGACAGCGCGCCTTGAGGCCTGTGGGATGATCGTGGGCTGCAGCCAGACCCTGCCTGCCTCACTAGATGTGCTCAGCCCATGCTTTCTCACCCGGAGGCTCCAGAATCGGATCTGAAGCAGAGTCCTGAGACCCCAGCAGGCGCCCTGAAGCTCCCCCTCCCGCGGTGGAAATCGGCTGAAACCCAAGCAGGTTTGCAGAGAGAAACAATCATGACAGGGATCTCCAGGAAGTGTCTCCCTGATGGACTGGGAAGTGATCCTTCTGGAAGACATCCAGCCAGCCCAGGAAGCATCTAAGCCCCGGAGAAACAGGGGATACACAGCCAGAGGGAGGACGGAGCCGAGGCCAGAGCCCAGGCGGGGTAGAACACCGTGCCACTGCCACGGGCTTCATCAGAGGGGTGCCAAACGGGTGGCTTGTCCAGTGAGGCCGGCGTTCCAGTGACTGGGATTGTGGCCATCTCCCTTTCCCAGCTTCCTCTTTCAGCCTGTGTCGTGGTGTGGCTTCTTTTCTCAGAGAAGAGCCCTGAAAAGATCCAAGCCTCTTCTGTGATGTGGGCCTCCTCCTCTCCTGCAGGACAATGAGCTCCCGTGCGGCTTTTGTCCGTGGCTGGACTGTGTTCATCTTGATCTCAGAAGAGAGGCCGCACGGGATGGGGATGAGATTTCAACGGCTCCGGGAGCAACGCATCTCCTCACGTGGTCGAAGCCTTGGCAATCCCAAAGTGGAACCGCCGTGAAAACGGTTGACAAGCGGACACATGACCCAGGCACAGACGCAGAGGGAGGCTCACCAGAGACAGGCCGACATGCAAGACCCCGTTTTCTGGTGCATCGGGCACATTTCTCCAAACACACACACACACACACACACACACACACACACACACACACCCCAACCGACAGAGAGAGGGCAGGAAACTCACAGAGTGTGAGAGAGAGACAGAGAAGCGAAAATGGGAGACACACAAACACATACACACACCGACAGTCCTACAGCAGTGGCGCAGAAACAAACACCCCCAGGCAGGCGCTGAGGCTACGGGGTTCGGCTCTCGAGCAGGACGACCCTCGGTTGAGAGAGCAGCCCACCGGCCCGCAGGACGACCCGTCTTCCAGATCCCGGGGGCACAACTTCCGGGGAGACTCACCGGAACGGCGTCCGGGCGGGTCTGAGGCTGGGATGCCGCGCTGCTTCCCCCGGACTCCGCCTGTGCTTTCAACTATCGGGGCAGCCCTATGCCGCGACTCCTGGCATCCGGAGACGGTCCTGTCGACCCCGTGGAGAGGGCAGGCTGGAGCCTCGCAGCCCCGCCACCCAAGCACTGCCACGGAGGGCTCCTGTTTGCCAGGCCTCAGGGCGTGGTTGCTCTGACAACCGTGGGAACCACTGTGACGCAAGAGCACCCGCTCGCCACTCGCGCATGCGCATTGGCTGGGCCGCCCCGCGCTCCGCTGCAGGCAGTCAGGCTGCGTCCCCTTTAAACGACGGTGGCCGCTGGGCGCCGGGGGCTCTCCTGCTGCAGCCTTGGCAGCCGCTGCATCCGGGGTCCAGTACGGGGCCGCGTGGGAGAGGCGGCCGCGGGCGGCGTCCCAGGATCAAACCCCAGGAGTCCCGTCTTCAGGACCTCCGTGAGCCGATTTCCATCGGGGGAGGGGGAGCTTCAGGGCGCCTGCTGGGGTCAGGTCACGACCTCCCATCAGATCCGATTCTGGACCCCTCCGGGTAAGAATGGATGGTCTGAGCACATGGACTGAGGCAGGCAGGGCCTGGCTGCAGCCCAGAATGATCCCAGGGGCCTCAAGGCGTGGAGTCCGCTGAAAGTTCACTGACCCGTGAGCCCTCTGCCTCCCTCCTTTGAAACAGCAGTGCCCTGCCGTGGTTCTGAAGGGCCTGGGACCTAGCCGCGGGCCAAAAGTTTCAGGGGGTCAGTCCACCCAGGAGCAGAGGGGAGTCTCATTCTCAGGAATGAGACCGGATGTGCAGAGGAAATGCGACCAGCACCTGTCCCAGAAGACAAGGACTTGTCTTTCAAAGGGGGAGGGGGGCAGAGGGCTCAGATGCCTCAGTGACCTTTCAGTTGACAGCGCGCCTTGAGGCCTGTGGGATGATCGTGGGCTGCAGCCAGACCCTGCCTGCCTCACTAGATGTGCTCAGCCCATGCTTTCTCACCCGGAGGCTCCAGAATCGGATCTGAAGCAGAGTCCTGAGACCCCAGCAGGCGCCCTGAAGCTCCCCCTCCCGCGGTGGAAATCGGCTGAAACCCAAGCAGGTTTGCAGAGAGAAACAATCATGACAGGGATCTCCAGGAAGTGTCTCCCTGATGGACTGGGAAGTGATCCTTCTGGAAGACATCCAGCCAGCCCAGGAAGCATCTAAGCCCCGGAGAAACAGGGGATACACAGCCAGAGGGAGGACGGAGCCGAGGCCAGAGCCCAGGCGGGGTAGAACACCGTGCCACTGCCACGGGCTTCATCAGAGGGGTGCCAAACGGGTGGCTTGTCCAGTGAGGCCGGCGTTCCAGTGACTGGGATTGTGGCCATCTCCCTTTCCCAGCTTCCTCTTTCAGCCTGTGTCGTGGTGTGGCTTCTTTTCTCAGAGAAGAGCCCTGAAAAGATCCAAGCCTCTTCTGTGATGTGGGCCTCCTCCTCTCCTGCAGGACAATGAGCTCCCGTGCGGCTTTTGTCCGTGGCTGGACTGTGTTCGTCTTGATCTCAGAAGAGAGGCCGCACGGGATGGGGATGAGATTTCAACGGCTCCGGGAGCAACGCATCTCCTCACGTGGTCGAAGCCTTGGCAATCCCAAAGTGGAACCGCCGTGAAAACGGTTGACAAGCGGACACATGACCCAGGCACAGACGCAGAGGGAGGCTCACCAGAGACAGGCCGACATGCAAGACCCCGTTTTCTGGTGCATCGGGCACATTTCTCCAAACACACACACACACACACACACACACACACACACCCCAACCGACAGAGAGGGCAGGAAACTCACAGAGTGTGAGAGAGAGACAGAGAAGCGAAAATGGGAGACACACAAACACATACACACACCGACAGTCCTACAGCAGTGGCGCAGAAACAAACACCCCCAGGCAGGCGCTGAGGCTACGGGGTTCGGCTCTCGAGCAGGACGACCCTCGGTTGAGAGAGCAGCCCACCGGCCCGCAGGACGACCCGTCTTCCAGATCCCGGGGGCACGACTTCCGGGGAGACTCACCGGAACGGCGTCCGGGCGGGTCTGAGGCTGGGATGCCGCGCTGCTTCCCCCGGACTCCGCCTGTGCTTTCAACTATCGGGGCAGCCCTATGCCGCGACTCCTGGCATCCGGAGACGGTCCTGTCGACCCCGTGGAGAGGGCAGGCTGGAGCCTCGCAGCCCCGCCACCCAAGCACTGCCACGGAGGGCTCCTGTTTGCCAGGCCTCAGGGCGTGGTTGCTCTGACAACCGTGGGAACCACTGTGACGCAAGAGCACCCGCTCGCCACTCGCGCATGCGCATTGGCTGGGCCGCCCCGCGCTCCGCTGCAGGCAGTCAGGCTGCGTCCCCTTTAAACGACGGTGGCCGCTGGGCGCCGGGGGCTCTCCTGCTGCAGCCTTGGCAGCCGCTGCATCCGGGGTCCAGTACGGGGCCGCGTGGGAGAGGCGGCCGCGGGCGGCGTCCCAGGATCAAACCCCAGGAGTCCCGTCTTCAGGACCTCCGTGAGCCGATTTCCATCGGGGGAGGGGGAGCTTCAGGGCGCCTGCTGGGGTCAGGTCACGACCTCCCATCAGATCCGATTCTGGACCCCTCCGGGTAAGAATGGATGGTCTGAGCACATGGACTGAGGCAGGCAGGGCCTGGCTGCAGCCCAGAATGATCCCAGGGGCCTCAAGGCGTGGAGTCCGCTGAAAGTTCACTGACCCGTGAGCCCTCTGCCTCCCTCCTTTGAAACAGCAGTGCCCTGCCGTGGTTCTGAAGGGCCTGGGACCTAGCCGCGGGCCAAAAGTTTCAGGGGGTCAGTCCACCCAGGAGCAGAGGGGAGTCTCATTCTCAGGAATGAGACCGGATGTGCAGAGGAAATGCGACCAGCACCTGTCCCAGAAGACAAGGACTTGTCTTTCAAAGGGGGAGGGGGGCAGAGGGCTCAGATGCCTCAGTGACCTTTCAGTTGACAGCGCGCCTTGAGGCCTGTGGGATGATCGTGGGCTGCAGCCAGACCCTGCCTGCCTCACTAGATGTGCTCAGCCCATGCTTTCTCACCCGGAGGCTCCAGAATCGGATCTGAAGCAGAGTCCTGAGACCCCAGCAGGCGCCCTGAAGCTCCCCCTCCCGCGGTGGAAATCGGCTGAAACCCAAGCAGGTTTGCAGAGAGAAACAATCATGACAGGGATCTCCAGGAAGTGTCTCCCTGATGGACTGGGAAGTGATCCTTCTGGAAGACATCCAGCCAGCCCAGGAAGCATCTAAGCCCCGGAGAAACAGGGGATACACAGCCAGAGGGAGGACGGAGCCGAGGCCAGAGCCCAGGCGGGGTAGAACACCGTGCCACTGCCACGGGCTTCATCAGAGGGGTGCCAAACGGGTGGCTTGTCCAGTGAGGCCGGCGTTCCAGTGACTGGGATTGTGGCCATCTCCCTTTCCCGGCTTCCTCTTTCAGCCTGTGTCGTGGTGTGGCTTCTTTTCTCAGAGAAGAGCCCTGAAAAGATCCAAGCCTCTTCTGTGATGTGGGCCTCCTCCTCTCCTGCAGGACAATGAGCTCCCGTGCGGCTTTTGTCCGTGGCTGGACTGTGTTCGTCTTGATCTCAGAAGAGAGGCCGCACGGGATGGGGATGAGATTTCAACGGCTCCGGGAGCAACGCATCTCCTCACGTGGTCGAAGCCTTGGCAATCCCAAAGTGGAACCGCCGTGAAAACGGTTGACAAGCGGACACATGACCCAGGCACAGACGCAGAGGGAGGCTCACCAGAGACAGGCCGACATGCAAGACCCCGTTTTCTGGTGCATCGGGCACATTTCTCCAAACACACACACACACACACACACACACACACACACACACACACACCCCAACCGACAGAGAGAGGGCAGGAAACTCACAGAGTGTGAGAGAGAGACAGAGAAGCGAAAATGGGAGACACACAAACACATACACACACCGACAGTCCTACAGCAGTGGCGCAGAAACAAACACCCCCAGGCAGGCGCTGAGGCTACGGGGTTCGGCTCTCGAGCAGGACGACCCTCGGTTGAGAGAGCAGCCCACCGGCCCGCAGGACGACCCGTCTTCCAGATCCCGGGGGCACGACTTCCGGGGAGACTCACCGGAACGGCGTCCGGGCGGGTCTGAGGCTGGGATGCCGCGCTGCTTCCCCCGGACTCCGCCTGTGCTTTCAACTATCGGGGCAGCCCTATGCCGCGACTCCTGGCATCCGGAGACGGTCCTGTCGACCCCGTGGAGAGGGCAGGCTGGAGCCTCGCAGCCCCGCCACCCAAGCACTGCCACGGAGGGCTCCTGTTTGCCAGGCCTCAGGGCGTGGTTGCTCTGACAACCGTGGGAACCACTGTGACGCAAGAGCACCCGCTCGCCACTCGCGCATGCGCATTGGCTGGGCCGCCCCGCGCTCCGCTGCAGGCAGTCAGGCTGCGTCCCCTTTAAACGACGGTGGCCGCTGGGCGCCGGGGGCTCTCCTGCTGCAGCCTTGGCAGCCGCTGCATCCGGGGTCCAGTACGGGGCCGCGTGGGAGAGGCGGCCGCGGGCGGCGTCCCAGGATCAAACCCCAGGAGTCCCGTCTTCAGGACCTCCGTGAGCCGATTTCCATCGGGGGAGGGGGAGCTTCAGGGCGCCTGCTGGGGTCAGGTCACGACCTCCCATCAGATCCGATTCTGGACCCCTCCGGGTAAGAATGGATGGTCTGAGCACATGGACTGAGGCAGGCAGGGCCTGGCTGCAGCCCAGAATGATCCCAGGGGCCTCAAGGCGTGGAGTCCGCTGAAAGTTCACTGACCCGTGAGCCCTCTGCCTCCCTCCTTTGAAACAGCAGTGCCCTGCCGTGGTTCTGAAGGGCCTGGGACCTAGCCGCGGGCCAAAAGTTTCAGGGGGTCAGTCCACCCAGGAGCAGAGGGGAGTCTCATTCTCAGGAATGAGACCGGATGTGCAGAGGAAATGCGACCAGCACCTGTCCCAGAAGACAAGGACTTGTCTTTCAAAGGGGGAGGGGGGCAGAGGGCTCAGATGCCTCAGTGACCTTTCAGTTGACAGCGCGCCTTGAGGCCTGTGGGATGATCGTGGGCTGCAGCCAGACCCTGCCTGCCTCACTAGATGTGCTCAGCCCATGCTTTCTCACCCGGAGGCTCCAGAATCGGATCTGAAGCAGAGTCCTGAGACCCCAGCAGGCGCCCTGAAGCTCCCCCTCCCGCGGTGGAAATCGGCTGAAACCCAAGCAGGTTTGCAGAGAGAAACAATCATGACAGGGATCTCCAGGAAGTGTCTCCCTGATGGACTGGGAAGTGATCCTTCTGGAAGACATCCAGCCAGCCCAGGAAGCATCTAAGCCCCGGAGAAACAGGGGATACACAGCCAGAGGGAGGACGGAGCCGAGGCCAGAGCCCAGGCGGGGTAGAACACCGTGCCACTGCCACGGGCTTCATCAGAGGGGTGCCAAACGGGTGGCTTGTCCAGTGAGGCCGGCGTTCCAGTGACTGGGATTGTGGCCATCTCCCTTTCCCGGCTTCCTCTTTCAGCCTGTGTCGTGGTGTGGCTTCTTTTCTCAGAGAAGAGCCCTGAAAAGATCCAAGCCTCTTCTGTGATGTGGGCCTCCTCCTCTCCTGCAGGACAATGAGCTCCCGTGCGGCTTTTGTCCGTGGCTGGACTGTGTTCGTCTTGATCTCAGAAGAGAGGCCGCACGGGATGGGGATGAGATTTCAACGGCTCCGGGAGCAACGCATCTCCTCACGTGGTCGAAGCCTTGGCAATCCCAAAGTGGAACCGCCGTGAAAACGGTTGACAAGCGGACACATGACCCAGGCACAGACGCAGAGGGAGGCTCACCAGAGACAGGCCGACATGCAAGACCCCGTTTTCTGGTGCATCGGGCACATTTCTCCAAACACACACACACACACACACACACACACACACACACACACACACCCAACCGACAGAGAGAGGGCAGGAAACTCACAGAGTGTGAGAGAGAGACAGAGAAGCGAAAATGGGAGACACACAAACACATACACACACCGACAGTCCTACAGCAGTGGCGCAGAAACAAACACCCCCAGGCAGGCGCTGAGGCTACGGGGTTCGGCTCTCGAGCAGGACGACCCTCGGTTGAGAGAGCAGCCCACCGGCCCGCAGGACGACCCGTCTTCCAGATCCCGGGGGCACGACTTCCGGGGAGACTCACCGGAACGGCGTCCGGGCGGGTCTGAGGCTGGGATGCCGCGCTGCTTCCCCCGGACTCCGCCTGTGCTTTCAACTATCGGGGCAGCCCTATGCCGCGACTCCTGGCATCCGGAGACGGTCCTGTCGACCCCGTGGAGAGGGCAGGCTGGAGCCTCGCAGCCCCGCCACCCAAGCACTGCCACGGAGGGCTCCTGTTTGCCAGGCCTCAGGGCGTGGTTGCTCTGACAACCGTGGGAACCACTGTGACGCAAGAGCACCCGCTCGCCACTCGCGCATGCGCATTGGCTGGGCCGCCCCGCGCTCCGCTGCAGGCAGTCAGGCTGCGTCCCCTTTAAACGACGGTGGCCGCTGGGCGCCGGGGGCTCTCCTGCTGCAGCCTTGGCAGCCGCTGCATCCGGGGTCCAGTACGGGGCCGCGTGGGAGAGGCGGCCGCGGGCGGCGTCCCAGGATCAAACCCCAGGAGTCCCGTCTTCAGGACCTCCGTGAGCCGATTTCCATCGGGGGAGGGGGAGCTTCAGGGCGCCTGCTGGGGTCAGGTCACGACCTCCCATCAGATCCGATTCTGGACCCCTCCGGGTAAGAATGGATGGTCTGAGCACATGGACTGAGGCAGGCAGGGCCTGGCTGCAGCCCAGAATGATCCCAGGGGCCTCAAGGCGTGGAGTCCGCTGAAAGTTCACTGACCCGTGAGCCCTCTGCCTCCCTCCTTTGAAACAGCAGTGCCCTGCCGTGGTTCTGAAGGGCCTGGGACCTAGCCGCGGGCCAAAAGTTTCAGGGGGTCAGTCCACCCAGGAGCAGAGGGGAGTCTCATTCTCAGGAATGAGACCGGATGTGCAGAGGAAATGCGACCAGCACCTGTCCCAGAAGACAAGGACTTGTCTTTCAAAGGGGGAGGGGGGCAGAGGGCTCAGATGCCTCAGTGACCTTTCAGTTGACAGCGCGCCTTGAGGCCTGTGGGATGATCGTGGGCTGCAGCCAGACCCTGCCTGCCTCACTAGATGTGCTCAGCCCATGCTTTCTCACCCGGAGGCTCCAGAATCGGATCTGAAGCAGAGTCCTGAGACCCCAGCAGGCGCCCTGAAGCTCCCCCTCCCGCGGTGGAAATCGGCTGAAACCCAAGCAGGTTTGCAGAGAGAAACAATCATGACAGGGATCTCCAGGAAGTGTCTCCCTGATGGACTGGGAAGTGATCCTTCTGGAAGACATCCAGCCAGCCCAGGAAGCATCTAAGCCCCGGAGAAACAGGGGATACACAGCCAGAGGGAGGACGGAGCCGAGGCCAGAGCCCAGGCGGGGTAGAACACCGTGCCACTGCCACGGGCTTCATCAGAGGGGTGCCAAACGGGTGGCTTGTCCAGTGAGGCCGGCGTTCCAGTGACTGGGATTGTGGCCATCTCCCTTTCCCGGCTTCCTCTTTCAGCCTGTGTCGTGGTGTGGCTTCTTTTCTCAGAGAAGAGCCCTGAAAAGATCCAAGCCTCTTCTGTGATGTGGGCCTCCTCCTCTCCTGCAGGACAATGAGCTCCCGTGCGGCTTTTGTCCGTGGCTGGACTGTGTTCGTCTTGATCTCAGAAGAGAGGCCGCACGGGATGGGGATGAGATTTCAACGGCTCCGGGAGCAACGCATCTCCTCACGTGGTCGAAGCCTTGGCAATCCCAAAGTGGAACCGCCGTGAAAACGGTTGACAAGCGGACACATGACCCAGGCACAGACGCAGAGGGAGGCTCACCAGAGACAGGCCGACATGCAAGACCCCGTTTTCTGGTGCATCGGGCACATTTCTCCAAACACACACACACACACACACACACACACACACACACACACACACCCCAACCGACAGAGAGAGGGCAGGAAACTCACAGAGTGTGAGAGAGAGACAGAGAAGCGAAAATGGGAGACACACAAACACATACACACACCGACAGTCCTACAGCAGTGGCGCAGAAACAAACACCCCCAGGCAGGCGCTGAGGCTACGGGGTTCGGCTCTCGAGCAGGACGACCCTCGGTTGAGAGAGCAGCCCACCGGCCCGCAGGACGACCCGTCTTCCAGATCCCGGGGGCACGACTTCCGGGGAGACTCACCGGAACGGCGTCCGGGCGGGTCTGAGGCTGGGATGCCGCGCTGCTTCCCCCGGACTCCGCCTGTGCTTTCAACTATCGGGGCAGCCCTATGCCGCGACTCCTGGCATCCGGAGACGGTCCTGTCGACCCCGTGGAGAGGGCAGGCTGGAGCCTCGCAGCCCCGCCACCCAAGCACTGCCACGGAGGGCTCCTGTTTGCCAGGCCTCAGGGCGTGGTTGCTCTGACAACCGTGGGAACCACTGTGACGCAAGAGCACCCGCTCGCCACTCGCGCATGCGCATTGGCTGGGCCGCCCCGCGCTCCGCTGCAGGCAGTCAGGCTGCGTCCCCTTTAAACGACGGTGGCCGCTGGGCGCCGGGGGCTCTCCTGCTGCAGCCTTGGCAGCCGCTGCATCCGGGGTCCAGTACGGGGCCGCGTGGGAGAGGCGGCCGCGGGCGGCGTCCCAGGATCAAACCCCAGGAGTCCCGTCTTCAGGACCTCCGTGAGCCGATTTCCATCGGGGGAGGGGGAGCTTCAGGGCGCCTGCTGGGGTCAGGTCACGACCTCCCATCAGATCCGATTCTGGACCCCTCCGGGTAAGAATGGATGGTCTGAGCACATGGACTGAGGCAGGCAGGGCCTGGCTGCAGCCCAGAATGATCCCAGGGGCCTCAAGGCGTGGAGTCCGCTGAAAGTTCACTGACCCGTGAGCCCTCTGCCTCCCTCCTTTGAAACAGCAGTGCCCTGCCGTGGTTCTGAAGGGCCTGGGACCTAGCCGCGGGCCAAAAGTTTCAGGGGGTCAGTCCACCCAGGAGCAGAGGGGAGTCTCATTCTCAGGAATGAGACCGGATGTGCAGAGGAAATGCGACCAGCACCTGTCCCAGAAGACAAGGACTTGTCTTTCAAAGGGGGAGGGGGGCAGAGGGCTCAGATGCCTCAGTGACCTTTCAGTTGACAGCGCGCCTTGAGGCCTGTGGGATGATCGTGGGCTGCAGCCAGACCCTGCCTGCCTCACTAGATGTGCTCAGCCCATGCTTTCTCACCCGGAGGCTCCAGAATCGGATCTGAAGCAGAGTCCTGAGACCCCAGCAGGCGCCCTGAAGCTCCCCCTCCCGCGGTGGAAATCGGCTGAAACCCAAGCAGGTTTGCAGAGAGAAACAATCATGACAGGGATCTCCAGGAAGTGTCTCCCTGATGGACTGGGAAGTGATCCTTCTGGAAGACATCCAGCCAGCCCAGGAAGCATCTAAGCCCCGGAGAAACAGGGGATACACAGCCAGAGGGAGGACGGAGCCGAGGCCAGAGCCCAGGCGGGGTAGAACACCGTGCCACTGCCACGGGCTTCATCAGAGGGGTGCCAAACGGGTGGCTTGTCCAGTGAGGCCGGCGTTCCAGTGACTGGGATTGTGGCCATCTCCCTTTCCCGGCTTCCTCTTTCAGCCTGTGTCGTGGTGTGGCTTCTTTTCTCAGAGAAGAGCCCTGAAAAGATCCAAGCCTCTTCTGTGATGTGGGCCTCCTCCTCTCCTGCAGGACAATGAGCTCCCGTGCGGCTTTTGTCCGTGGCTGGACTGTGTTCGTCTTGATCTCAGAAGAGAGGCCGCACGGGATGGGGATGAGATTTCAACGGCTCCGGGAGCAACGCATCTCCTCACGTGGTCGAAGCCTTGGCAATCCCAAAGTGGAACCGCCGTGAAAACGGTTGACAAGCGGACACATGACCCAGGCACAGACGCAGAGGGAGGCTCACCAGAGACAGGCCGACATGCAAGACCCCGTTTTCTGGTGCATCGGGCACATTTCTCCAAACACACACACACACACACACACACACACACACACACACACACACCCCAACCGACAGAGAGAGGGCAGGAAACTCACAGAGTGTGAGAGAGAGACAGAGAAGCGAAAATGGGAGACACACAAACACATACACACACCGACAGTCCTACAGCAGTGGCGCAGAAACAAACACCCCCAGGCAGGCGCTGAGGCTACGGGGTTCGGCTCTCGAGCAGGACGACCCTCGGTTGAGAGAGCAGCCCACCGGCCCGCAGGACGACCCGTCTTCCAGATCCCGGGGGCACGACTTCCGGGGAGACTCACCGGAACGGCGTCCGGGCGGGTCTGAGGCTGGGATGCCGCGCTGCTTCCCCCGGACTCCGCCTGTGCTTTCAACTATCGGGGCAGCCCTATGCCGCGACTCCTGGCATCCGGAGACGGTCCTGTCGACCCCGTGGAGAGGGCAGGCTGGAGCCTCGCAGCCCCGCCACCCAAGCACTGCCACGGAGGGCTCCTGTTTGCCAGGCCTCAGGGCGTGGTTGCTCTGACAACCGTGGGAACCACTGTGACGCAAGAGCACCCGCTCGCCACTCGCGCATGCGCATTGGCTGGGCCGCCCCGCGCTCCGCTGCAGGCAGTCAGGCTGCGTCCCCTTTAAACGACGGTGGCCGCTGGGCGCCGGGGGCTCTCCTGCTGCAGCCTTGGCAGCCGCTGCATCCGGGGTCCAGTACGGGGCCGCGTGGGAGAGGCGGCCGCGGGCGGCGTCCCAGGATCAAACCCCAGGAGTCCCGTCTTCAGGACCTCCGTGAGCCGATTTCCATCGGGGGAGGGGGAGCTTCAGGGCGCCTGCTGGGGTCAGGTCACGACCTCCCATCAGATCCGATTCTGGACCCCTCCGGGTAAGAATGGATGGTCTGAGCACATGGACTGAGGCAGGCAGGGCCTGGCTGCAGCCCAGAATGATCCCAGGGGCCTCAAGGCGTGGAGTCCGCTGAAAGTTCACTGACCCGTGAGCCCTCTGCCTCCCTCCTTTGAAACAGCAGTGCCCTGCCGTGGTTCTGAAGGGCCTGGGACCTAGCCGCGGGCCAAAAGTTTCAGGGGGTCAGTCCACCCAGGAGCAGAGGGGAGTCTCATTCTCAGGAATGAGACCGGATGTGCAGAGGAAATGCGACCAGCACCTGTCCCAGAAGACAAGGACTTGTCTTTCAAAGGGGGAGGGGGGCAGAGGGCTCAGATGCCTCAGTGACCTTTCAGTTGACAGCGCGCCTTGAGGCCTGTGGGATGATCGTGGGCTGCAGCCAGACCCTGCCTGCCTCACTAGATGTGCTCAGCCCATGCTTTCTCACCCGGAGGCTCCAGAATCGGATCTGAAGCAGAGTCCTGAGACCCCAGCAGGCGCCCTGAAGCTCCCCCTCCCGCGGTGGAAATCGGCTGAAACCCAAGCAGGTTTGCAGAGAGAAACAATCATGACAGGGATCTCCAGGAAGTGTCTCCCTGATGGACTGGGAAGTGATCCTTCTGGAAGACATCCAGCCAGCCCAGGAAGCATCTAAGCCCCGGAGAAACAGGGGATACACAGCCAGAGGGAGGACGGAGCCGAGGCCAGAGCCCAGGCGGGGTAGAACACCGTGCCACTGCCACGGGCTTCATCAGAGGGGTGCCAAACGGGTGGCTTGTCCAGTGAGGCCGGCGTTCCAGTGACTGGGATTGTGGCCATCTCCCTTTCCCGGCTTCCTCTTTCAGCCTGTGTCGTGGTGTGGCTTCTTTTCTCAGAGAAGAGCCCTGAAAAGATCCAAGCCTCTTCTGTGATGTGGGCCTCCTCCTCTCCTGCAGGACAATGAGCTCCCGTGCGGCTTTTGTCCGTGGCTGGACTGTGTTCGTCTTGATCTCAGAAGAGAGGCCGCACGGGATGGGGATGAGATTTCAACGGCTCCGGGAGCAACGCATCTCCTCACGTGGTCGAAGCCTTGGCAATCCCAAAGTGGAACCGCCGTGAAAACGGTTGACAAGCGGACACATGACCCAGGCACAGACGCAGAGGGAGGCTCACCAGAGACAGGCCGACATGCAAGACCCCGTTTTCTGGTGCATCGGGCACATTTCTCCAAACACACACACACACACACACACACACACACACACACACACACACCCCAACCGACAGAGAGAGGGCAGGAAACTCACAGAGTGTGAGAGAGAGACAGAGAAGCGAAAATGGGAGACACACAAACACATACACACACCGACAGTCCTACAGCAGTGGCGCAGAAACAAACACCCCCAGGCAGGCGCTGAGGCTACGGGGTTCGGCTCTCGAGCAGGACGACCCTCGGTTGAGAGAGCAGCCCACCGGCCCGCAGGACGACCCGTCTTCCAGATCCCGGGGGCACGACTTCCGGGGAGACTCACCGGAACGGCGTCCGGGCGGGTCTGAGGCTGGGATGCCGCGCTGCTTCCCCCGGACTCCGCCTGTGCTTTCAACTATCGGGGCAGCCCTATGCCGCGACTCCTGGCATCCGGAGACGGTCCTGTCGACCCCGTGGAGAGGGCAGGCTGGAGCCTCGCAGCCCCGCCACCCAAGCACTGCCACGGAGGGCTCCTGTTTGCCAGGCCTCAGGGCGTGGTTGCTCTGACAACCGTGGGAACCACTGTGACGCAAGAGCACCCGCTCGCCACTCGCGCATGCGCATTGGCTGGGCCGCCCCGCGCTCCGCTGCAGGCAGTCAGGCTGCGTCCCCTTTAAACGACGGTGGCCGCTGGGCGCCGGGGGCTCTCCTGCTGCAGCCTTGGCAGCCGCTGCATCCGGGGTCCAGTACGGGGCCGCGTGGGAGAGGCGGCCGCGGGCGGCGTCCCAGGATCAAACCCCAGGAGTCCCGTCTTCAGGACCTCCGTGAGCCGATTTCCATCGGGGGAGGGGGAGCTTCAGGGCGCCTGCTGGGGTCAGGTCACGACCTCCCATCAGATCCGATTCTGGACCCCTCCGGGTAAGAATGGATGGTCTGAGCACATGGACTGAGGCAGGCAGGGCCTGGCTGCAGCCCAGAATGATCCCAGGGGCCTCAAGGCGTGGAGTCCGCTGAAAGTTCACTGACCCGTGAGCCCTCTGCCTCCCTCCTTTGAAACAGCAGTGCCCTGCCGTGGTTCTGAAGGGCCTGGGACCTAGCCGCGGGCCAAAAGTTTCAGGGGGTCAGTCCACCCAGGAGCAGAGGGGAGTCTCATTCTCAGGAATGAGACCGGATGTGCAGAGGAAATGCGACCAGCACCTGTCCCAGAAGACAAGGACTTGTCTTTCAAAGGGGGAGGGGGGCAGAGGGCTCAGATGCCTCAGTGACCTTTCAGTTGACAGCGCGCCTTGAGGCCTGTGGGATGATCGTGGGCTGCAGCCAGACCCTGCCTGCCTCACTAGATGTGCTCAGCCCATGCTTTCTCACCCGGAGGCTCCAGAATCGGATCTGAAGCAGAGTCCTGAGACCCCAGCAGGCGCCCTGAAGCTCCCCCTCCCGCGGTGGAAATCGGCTGAAACCCAAGCAGGTTTGCAGAGAGAAACAATCATGACAGGGATCTCCAGGAAGTGTCTCCCTGATGGACTGGGAAGTGATCCTTCTGGAAGACATCCAGCCAGCCCAGGAAGCATCTAAGCCCCGGAGAAACAGGGGATACACAGCCAGAGGGAGGACGGAGCCGAGGCCAGAGCCCAGGCGGGGTAGAACACCGTGCCACTGCCACGGGCTTCATCAGAGGGGTGCCAAACGGGTGGCTTGTCCAGTGAGGCCGGCGTTCCAGTGACTGGGATTGTGGCCATCTCCCTTTCCCAGCTTCCTCTTTCAGCCTGTGTCGTGGTGTGGCTTCTTTTCTCAGAGAAGAGCCCTGAAAAGATCCAAGCCTCTTCTGTGATGTGGGCCTCCTCCTCTCCTGCAGGACAATGAGCTCCCGTGCGGCTTTTGTCCGTGGCTGGACTGTGTTCGTCTTGATCTCAGAAGAGAGGCCGCACGGGATGGGGATGAGATTTCAACGGCTCCGGGAGCAACGCATCTCCTCACGTGGTCGAAGCCTTGGCAATCCCAAAGTGGAACCGCCGTGAAAACGGTTGACAAGCGGACACATGACCCAGGCACAGACGCAGAGGGAGGCTCACCAGAGACAGGCCGACATGCAAGACCCCGTTTTCTGGTGCATCGGGCACATTTCTCCAAACACACACACACACACACACACACACACACACACACACCCCAACCGACAGAGAGAGGGCAGGAAACTCACAGAGTGTGAGAGAGAGACAGAGAAGCGAAAATGGGAGACACACAAACACATACACACACCGACAGTCCTACAGCAGTGGCGCAGAAACAAACACCCCCAGGCAGGCGCTGAGGCTACGGGGTTCGGCTCTCGAGCAGGACGACCCTCGGTTGAGAGAGCAGCCCACCGGCCCGCAGGACGACCCGTCTTCCAGATCCCGGGGGCACGACTTCCGGGGAGACTCACCGGAACGGCGTCCGGGCGGGTCTGAGGCTGGGATGCCGCGCTGCTTCCCCCGGACTCCGCCTGTGCTTTCAACTATCGGGGCAGCCCTATGCCGCGACTCCTGGCATCCGGAGACGGTCCTGTCGACCCCGTGGAGAGGGCAGGCTGGAGCCTCGCAGCCCCGCCACCCAAGCACTGCCACGGAGGGCTCCTGTTTGCCAGGCCTCAGGGCGTGGTTGCTCTGACAACCGTGGGAACCACTGTGACGCAAGAGCACCCGCTCGCCACTCGCGCATGCGCATTGGCTGGGCCGCCCCGCGCTCCGCTGCAGGCAGTCAGGCTGCGTCCCCTTTAAACGACGGTGGCCGCTGGGCGCCGGGGGCTCTCCTGCTGCAGCCTTGGCAGCCGCTGCATCCGGGGTCCAGTACGGGGCCGCGTGGGAGAGGCGGCCGCGGGCGGCGTCCCAGGATCAAACCCCAGGAGTCCCGTCTTCAGGACCTCCGTGAGCCGATTTCCATCGGGGGAGGGGGAGCTTCAGGGCGCCTGCTGGGGTCAGGTCACGACCTCCCATCAGATCCGATTCTGGACCCCTCCGGGTAAGAATGGATGGTCTGAGCACATGGACTGAGGCAGGCAGGGCCTGGCTGCAGCCCAGAATGATCCCAGGGGCCTCAAGGCGTGGAGTCCGCTGAAAGTTCACTGACCCGTGAGCCCTCTGCCTCCCTCCTTTGAAACAGCAGTGCCCTGCCGTGGTTCTGAAGGGCCTGGGACCTAGCCGCGGGCCAAAAGTTTCAGGGGGTCAGTCCACCCAGGAGCAGAGGGGAGTCTCATTCTCAGGAATGAGACCGGATGTGCAGAGGAAATGCGACCAGCACCTGTCCCAGAAGACAAGGACTTGTCTTTCAAAGGGGGAGGGGGGCAGAGGGCTCAGATGCCTCAGTGACCTTTCAGTTGACAGCGCGCCTTGAGGCCTGTGGGATGATCGTGGGCTGCAGCCAGACCCTGCCTGCCTCACTAGATGTGCTCAGCCCATGCTTTCTCACCCGGAGGCTCCAGAATCGGATCTGAAGCAGAGTCCTGAGACCCCAGCAGGCGCCCTGAAGCTCCCCCTCCCGCGGTGGAAATCGGCTGAAACCCAAGCAGGTTTGCAGAGAGAAACAATCATGACAGGGATCTCCAGGAAGTGTCTCCCTGATGGACTGGGAAGTGATCCTTCTGGAAGACATCCAGCCAGCCCAGGAAGCATCTAAGCCCCGGAGAAACAGGGGATACACAGCCAGAGGGAGGACGGAGCCGAGGCCAGAGCCCAGGCGGGGTAGAACACCGTGCCACTGCCACGGGCTTCATCAGAGGGGTGCCAAACGGGTGGCTTGTCCAGTGAGGCCGGCGTTCCAGTGACTGGGATTGTGGCCATCTCCCTTTCCCAGCTTCCTCTTTCAGCCTGTGTCGTGGTGTGGCTTCTTTTCTCAGAGAAGAGCCCTGAAAAGATCCAAGCCTCTTCTGTGATGTGGGCCTCCTCCTCTCCTGCAGGACAATGAGCTCCCGTGCGGCTTTTGTCCGTGGCTGGACTGTGTTCGTCTTGATCTCAGAAGAGAGGCCGCACGGGATGGGGATGAGATTTCAACGGCTCCGGGAGCAACGCATCTCCTCACGTGGTCGAAGCCTTGGCAATCCCAAAGTGGAACCGCCGTGAAAACGGTTGACAAGCGGACACATGACCCAGGCACAGACGCAGAGGGAGGCTCACCAGAGACAGGCCGACATGCAAGACCCCGTTTTCTGGTGCATCGGGCACATTTCTCCAAACACACACACACACACACACACACACACACACACCCCAACCGACAGAGAGAGGGCAGGAAACTCACAGAGTGTGAGAGAGAGACAGAGAAGCGAAAATGGGAGACACACAAACACATACACACACCGACAGTCCTACAGCAGTGGCGCAGAAACAAACACGCCCAGGCAGGCGCTGAGGCTACGGGGTTCGGCTCTCGAGCAGGACGACCCTCGGTTGAGAGAGCAGCCCACCGGCCCGCAGGACGACCCGTCTTCCAGATCCCGGGGGCACGACTTCCGGGGAGACTCACCGGAACGGCGTCCGGGCGGGTCTGAGGCTGGGATGCCGCGCTGCTTCCCCCGGACTCCGCCTGTGCTTTCAACTATCGGGGCAGCCCTATGCCGCGACTCCTGGCATCCGGAGACGGTCCTGTCGACCCCGTGGAGAGGGCAGGCTGGAGCCTCGCAGCCCCGCCACCCAAGCACTGCCACGGAGGGCTCCTGTTTGCCAGGCCTCAGGGCGTGGTTGCTCTGACAACCGTGGGAACCACTGTGACGCAAGAGCACCCGCTCGCCACTCGCGCATGCGCATTGGCTGGGCCGCCCCGCGCTCCGCTGCAGGCAGTCAGGCTGCGTCCCCTTTAAACGACGGTGGCCGCTGGGCGCCGGGGGCTCTCCTGCTGCAGCCTTGGCAGCCGCTGCATCCGGGGTCCAGTACGGGGCCGCGTGGGAGAGGCGGCCGCGGGCGGCGTCCCAGGATCAAACCCCAGGAGTCCCGTCTTCAGGACCTCCGTGAGCCGATTTCCATCGGGGGAGGGGGAGCTTCAGGGCGCCTGCTGGGGTCAGGTCACGACCTCCCATCAGATCCGATTCTGGACCCCTCCGGGTAAGAATGGATGGTCTGAGCACATGGACTGAGGCAGGCAGGGCCTGGCTGCAGCCCAGAATGATCCCAGGGGCCTCAAGGCGTGGAGTCCGCTGAAAGTTCACTGACCCGTGAGCCCTCTGCCTCCCTCCTTTGAAACAGCAGTGCCCTGCCGTGGTTCTGAAGGGCCTGGGACCTAGCCGCGGGCCAAAAGTTTCAGGGGGTCAGTCCACCCAGGAGCAGAGGGGAGTCTCATTCTCAGGAATGAGACCGGATGTGCAGAGGAAATGCGACCAGCACCTGTCCCAGAAGACAAGGACTTGTCTTTCAAAGGGGGAGGGGGGCAGAGGGCTCAGATGCCTCAGTGACCTTTCAGTTGACAGCGCGCCTTGAGGCCTGTGGGATGATCGTGGGCTGCAGCCAGACCCTGCCTGCCTCACTAGATGTGCTCAGCCCATGCTTTCTCACCCGGAGGCTCCAGAATCGGATCTGAAGCAGAGTCCTGAGACCCCAGCAGGCGCCCTGAAGCTCCCCCTCCCGCGGTGGAAATCGGCTGAAACCCAAGCAGGTTTGCAGAGAGAAACAATCATGACAGGGATCTCCAGGAAGTGTCTCCCTGATGGACTGGGAAGTGATCCTTCTGGAAGACATCCAGCCAGCCCAGGAAGCATCTAAGCCCCGGAGAAACAGGGGATACACAGCCAGAGGGAGGACGGAGCCGAGGCCAGAGCCCAGGCGGGGTAGAACACCGTGCCACTGCCACGGGCTTCATCAGAGGGGTGCCAAACGGGTGGCTTGTCCAGTGAGGCCGGCGTTCCAGTGACTGGGATTGTGGCCATCTCCCTTTCCCGGCTTCCTCTTTCAGCCTGTGTCGTGGTGTGGCTTCTTTTCTCAGAGAAGAGCCCTGAAAAGATCCAAGCCTCTTCTGTGATGTGGGCCTCCTCCTCTCCTGCAGGACAATGAGCTCCCGTGCGGCTTTTGTCCGTGGCTGGACTGTGTTCGTCTTGATCTCAGAAGAGAGGCCGCACGGGATGGGGATGAGATTTCAACGGCTCCGGGAGCAACGCATCTCCTCACGTGGTCGAAGCCTTGGCAATCCCAAAGTGGAACCGCCGTGAAAACGGTTGACAAGCGGACACATGACCCAGGCACAGACGCAGAGGGAGGCTCACCAGAGACAGGCCGACATGCAAGACCCCGTTTTCTGGTGCATCGGGCACATTTCTCCAAACACACACACACACACACACACACACACACACACACACCCCAACCGACAGAGAGAGGGCAGGAAACTCACAGAGTGTGAGAGAGAGACAGAGAAGCGAAAATGGGAGACACACAAACACATACACACACCGACAGTCCTACAGCAGTGGCGCAGAAACAAACACGCCCAGGCAGGCGCTGAGGCTACGGGGTTCGGCTCTCGAGCAGGACGACCCTCGGTTGAGAGAGCAGCCCACCGGCCCGCAGGACGACCCGTCTTCCAGATCCCGGGGGCACGACTTCCGGGGAGACTCACCGGAACGGCGTCCGGGCGGGTCTGAGGCTGGGATGCCGCGCTGCTTCCCCCGGACTCCGCCTGTGCTTTCAACTATCGGGGCAGCCCTATGCCGCGACTCCTGGCATCCGGAGACGGTCCTGTCGACCCCGTGGAGAGGGCAGGCTGGAGCCTCGCAGCCCCGCCACCCAAGCACTGCCACGGAGGGCTCCTGTTTGCCAGGCCTCAGGGCGTGGTTGCTCTGACAACCGTGGGAACCACTGTGACGCAAGAGCACCCGCTCGCCACTCGCGCATGCGCATTGGCTGGGCCGCCCCGCGCTCCGCTGCAGGCAGTCAGGCTGCGTCCCCTTTAAACGACGGTGGCCGCTGGGCGCCGGGGGCTCTCCTGCTGCAGCCTTGGCAGCCGCTGCATCCGGGGTCCAGTACGGGGCCGCGTGGGAGAGGCGGCCGCGGGCGGCGTCCCAGGATCAAACCCCAGGAGTCCCGTCTTCAGGACCTCCGTGAGCCGATTTCCATCGGGGGAGGGGGAGCTTCAGGGCGCCTGCTGGGGTCAGGTCACGACCTCCCATCAGATCCGATTCTGGACCCCTCCGGGTAAGAATGGATGGTCTGAGCACATGGACTGAGGCAGGCAGGGCCTGGCTGCAGCCCAGAATGATCCCAGGGGCCTCAAGGCGTGGAGTCCGCTGAAAGTTCACTGACCCGTGAGCCCTCTGCCTCCCTCCTTTGAAACAGCAGTGCCCTGCCGTGGTTCTGAAGGGCCTGGGACCTAGCCGCGGGCCAAAAGTTTCAGGGGGTCAGTCCACCCAGGAGCAGAGGGGAGTCTCATTCTCAGGAATGAGACCGGATGTGCAGAGGAAATGCGACCAGCACCTGTCCCAGAAGACAAGGACTTGTCTTTCAAAGGGGGAGGGGGGCAGAGGGCTCAGATGCCTCAGTGACCTTTCAGTTGACAGCGCGCCTTGAGGCCTGTGGGATGATCGTGGGCTGCAGCCAGACCCTGCCTGCCTCACTAGATGTGCTCAGCCCATGCTTTCTCACCCGGAGGCTCCAGAATCGGATCTGAAGCAGAGTCCTGAGACCCCAGCAGGCGCCCTGAAGCTCCCCCTCCCGCGGTGGAAATCGGCTGAAACCCAAGCAGGTTTGCAGAGAGAAACAATCATGACAGGGATCTCCAGGAAGTGTCTCCCTGATGGACTGGGAAGTGATCCTTCTGGAAGACATCCAGCCAGCCCAGGAAGCATCTAAGCCCCGGAGAAACAGGGGATACACAGCCAGAGGGAGGACGGAGCCGAGGCCAGAGCCCAGGCGGGGTAGAACACCGTGCCACTGCCACGGGCTTCATCAGAGGGGTGCCAAACGGGTGGCTTGTCCAGTGAGGCCGGCGTTCCAGTGACTGGGATTGTGGCCATCTCCCTTTCCCGGCTTCCTCTTTCAGCCTGTGTCGTGGTGTGGCTTCTTTTCTCAGAGAAGAGCCCTGAAAAGATCCAAGCCTCTTCTGTGATGTGGGCCTCCTCCTCTCCTGCAGGACAATGAGCTCCCGTGCGGCTTTTGTCCGTGGCTGGACTGTGTTCGTCTTGATCTCAGAAGAGAGGCCGCACGGGATGGGGATGAGATTTCAACGGCTCCGGGAGCAACGCATCTCCTCACGTGGTCGAAGCCTTGGCAATCCCAAAGTGGAACCGCCGTGAAAACGGTTGACAAGCGGACACATGACCCAGGCACAGACGCAGAGGGAGGCTCACCAGAGACAGGCCGACATGCAAGACCCCGTTTTCTGGTGCATCGGGCACATTTCTCCAAACACACACACACACACACACACACACACACACACACACACACCCCAACCGACAGAGAGAGGGCAGGAAACTCACAGAGTGTGAGAGAGAGACAGAGAAGCGAAAATGGGAGACACACAAACACATACACACACCGACAGTCCTACAGCAGTGGCGCAGAAACAAACACCCCCAGGCAGGCGCTGAGGCTACGGGGTTCGGCTCTCGAGCAGGACGACCCTCGGTTGAGAGAGCAGCCCACCGGCCCGCAGGACGACCCGTCTTCCAGATCCCGGGGGCACGACTTCCGGGGAGACTCACCGGAACGGCGTCCGGGCGGGTCTGAGGCTGGGATGCCGCGCTGCTTCCCCCGGACTCCGCCTGTGCTTTCAACTATCGGGGCAGCCCTATGCCGCGACTCCTGGCATCCGGAGACGGTCCTGTCGACCCCGTGGAGAGGGCAGGCTGGAGCCTCGCAGCCCCGCCACCCAAGCACTGCCACGGAGGGCTCCTGTTTGCCAGGCCTCAGGGCGTGGTTGCTCTGACAACCGTGGGAACCACTGTGACGCAAGAGCACCCGCTCGCCACTCGCGCATGCGCATTGGCTGGGCCGCCCCGCGCTCCGCTGCAGGCAGTCAGGCTGCGTCCCCTTTAAACGACGGTGGCCGCTGGGCGCCGGGGGCTCTCCTGCTGCAGCCTTGGCAGCCGCTGCATCCGGGGTCCAGTACGGGGCCGCGTGGGAGAGGCGGCCGCGGGCGGCGTCCCAGGATCAAACCCCAGGAGTCCCGTCTTCAGGACCTCCGTGAGCCGATTTCCATCGGGGGAGGGGGAGCTTCAGGGCGCCTGCTGGGGTCAGGTCACGACCTCCCATCAGATCCGATTCTGGACCCCTCCGGGTAAGAATGGATGGTCTGAGCACATGGACTGAGGCAGGCAGGGCCTGGCTGCAGCCCAGAATGATCCCAGGGGCCTCAAGGCGTGGAGTCCGCTGAAAGTTCACTGACCCGTGAGCCCTCTGCCTCCCTCCTTTGAAACAGCAGTGCCCTGCCGTGGTTCTGAAGGGCCTGGGACCTAGCCGCGGGCCAAAAGTTTCAGGGGGTCAGTCCACCCAGGAGCAGAGGGGAGTCTCATTCTCAGGAATGAGACCGGATGTGCAGAGGAAATGCGACCAGCACCTGTCCCAGAAGACAAGGACTTGTCTTTCAAAGGGGGAGGGGGGCAGAGGGCTCAGATGCCTCAGTGACCTTTCAGTTGACAGCGCGCCTTGAGGCCTGTGGGATGATCGTGGGCTGCAGCCAGACCCTGCCTGCCTCACTAGATGTGCTCAGCCCATGCTTTCTCACCCGGAGGCTCCAGAATCGGATCTGAAGCAGAGTCCTGAGACCCCAGCAGGCGCCCTGAAGCTCCCCCTCCCGCGGTGGAAATCGGCTGAAACCCAAGCAGGTTTGCAGAGAGAAACAATCATGACAGGGATCTCCAGGAAGTGTCTCCCTGATGGACTGGGAAGTGATCCTTCTGGAAGACATCCAGCCAGCCCAGGAAGCATCTAAGCCCCGGAGAAACAGGGGATACACAGCCAGAGGGAGGACGGAGCCGAGGCCAGAGCCCAGGCGGGGTAGAACACCGTGCCACTGCCACGGGCTTCATCAGAGGGGTGCCAAACGGGTGGCTTGTCCAGTGAGGCCGGCGTTCCAGTGACTGGGATTGTGGCCATCTCCCTTTCCCGGCTTCCTCTTTCAGCCTGTGTCGTGGTGTGGCTTCTTTTCTCAGAGAAGAGCCCTGAAAAGATCCAAGCCTCTTCTGTGATGTGGGCCTCCTCCTCTCCTGCAGGACAATGAGCTCCCGTGCGGCTTTTGTCCGTGGCTGGACTGTGTTCGTCTTGATCTCAGAAGAGAGGCCGCACGGGATGGGGATGAGATTTCAACGGCTCCGGGAGCAACGCATCTCCTCACGTGGTCGAAGCCTTGGCAATCCCAAAGTGGAACCGCCGTGAAAACGGTTGACAAGCGGACACATGACCCAGGCACAGACGCAGAGGGAGGCTCACCAGAGACAGGCCGACATGCAAGACCCCGTTTTCTGGTGCATCGGGCACATTTCTCCAAACACACACACACACACACACACACACACACACACACACACACCCCAACCGACAGAGAGAGGGCAGGAAACTCACAGAGTGTGAGAGAGAGACAGAGAAGCGAAAATGGGAGACACACAAACACATACACACACCGACAGTCCTACAGCAGTGGCGCAGAAACAAACACCCCCAGGCAGGCGCTGAGGCTACGGGGTTCGGCTCTCGAGCAGGACGACCCTCGGTTGAGAGAGCAGCCCACCGGCCCGCAGGACGACCCGTCTTCCAGATCCCGGGGGCACGACTTCCGGGGAGACTCACCGGAACGGCGTCCGGGCGGGTCTGAGGCTGGGATGCCGCGCTGCTTCCCCCGGACTCCGCCTGTGCTTTCAACTATCGGGGCAGCCCTATGCCGCGACTCCTGGCATCCGGAGACGGTCCTGTCGACCCCGTGGAGAGGGCAGGCTGGAGCCTCGCAGCCCCGCCACCCAAGCACTGCCACGGAGGGCTCCTGTTTGCCAGGCCTCAGGGCGTGGTTGCTCTGACAACCGTGGGAACCACTGTGACGCAAGAGCACCCGCTCGCCACTCGCGCATGCGCATTGGCTGGGCCGCCCCGCGCTCCGCTGCAGGCAGTCAGGCTGCGTCCCCTTTAAACGACGGTGGCCGCTGGGCGCCGGGGGCTCTCCTGCTGCAGCCTTGGCAGCCGCTGCATCCGGGGTCCAGTACGGGGCCGCGTGGGAGAGGCGGCCGCGGGCGGCGTCCCAGGATCAAACCCCAGGAGTCCCGTCTTCAGGACCTCCGTGAGCCGATTTCCATCGGGGGAGGGGGAGCTTCAGGGCGCCTGCTGGGGTCAGGTCACGACCTCCCATCAGATCCGATTCTGGACCCCTCCGGGTAAGAATGGATGGTCTGAGCACATGGACTGAGGCAGGCAGGGCCTGGCTGCAGCCCAGAATGATCCCAGGGGCCTCAAGGCGTGGAGTCCGCTGAAAGTTCACTGACCCGTGAGCCCTCTGCCTCCCTCCTTTGAAACAGCAGTGCCCTGCCGTGGTTCTGAAGGGCCTGGGACCTAGCCGCGGGCCAAAAGTTTCAGGGGGTCAGTCCACCCAGGAGCAGAGGGGAGTCTCATTCTCAGGAATGAGACCGGATGTGCAGAGGAAATGCGACCAGCACCTGTCCCAGAAGACAAGGACTTGTCTTTCAAAGGGGGAGGGGGGCAGAGGGCTCAGATGCCTCAGTGACCTTTCAGTTGACAGCGCGCCTTGAGGCCTGTGGGATGATCGTGGGCTGCAGCCAGACCCTGCCTGCCTCACTAGATGTGCTCAGCCCATGCTTTCTCACCCGGAGGCTCCAGAATCGGATCTGAAGCAGAGTCCTGAGACCCCAGCAGGCGCCCTGAAGCTCCCCCTCCCGCGGTGGAAATCGGCTGAAACCCAAGCAGGTTTGCAGAGAGAAACAATCATGACAGGGATCTCCAGGAAGTGTCTCCCTGATGGACTGGGAAGTGATCCTTCTGGAAGACATCCAGCCAGCCCAGGAAGCATCTAAGCCCCGGAGAAACAGGGGATACACAGCCAGAGGGAGGACGGAGCCGAGGCCAGAGCCCAGGCGGGGTAGAACACCGTGCCACTGCCACGGGCTTCATCAGAGGGGTGCCAAACGGGTGGCTTGTCCAGTGAGGCCGGCGTTCCAGTGACTGGGATTGTGGCCATCTCCCTTTCCCGGCTTCCTCTTTCAGCCTGTGTCGTGGTGTGGCTTCTTTTCTCAGAGAAGAGCCCTGAAAAGATCCAAGCCTCTTCTGTGATGTGGGCCTCCTCCTCTCCTGCAGGACAATGAGCTCCCGTGCGGCTTTTGTCCGTGGCTGGACTGTGTTCGTCTTGATCTCAGAAGAGAGGCCGCACGGGATGGGGATGAGATTTCAACGGCTCCGGGAGCAACGCATCTCCTCACGTGGTCGAAGCCTTGGCAATCCCAAAGTGGAACCGCCGTGAAAACGGTTGACAAGCGGACACATGACCCAGGCACAGACGCAGAGGGAGGCTCACCAGAGACAGGCCGACATGCAAGACCCCGTTTTCTGGTGCATCGGGCACATTTCTCCAAACACACACACACACACACACACACACACACACACACACACACACCCCAACCGACAGAGAGAGGGCAGGAAACTCACAGAGTGTGAGAGAGAGACAGAGAAGCGAAAATGGGAGACACACAAACACATACACACACCGACAGTCCTACAGCAGTGGCGCAGAAACAAACACCCCCAGGCAGGCGCTGAGGCTACGGGGTTCGGCTCTCGAGCAGGACGACCCTCGGTTGAGAGAGCAGCCCACCGGCCCGCAGGACGACCCGTCTTCCAGATCCCGGGGGCACGACTTCCGGGGAGACTCACCGGAACGGCGTCCGGGCGGGTCTGAGGCTGGGATGCCGCGCTGCTTCCCCCGGACTCCGCCTGTGCTTTCAACTATCGGGGCAGCCCTATGCCGCGACTCCTGGCATCCGGAGACGGTCCTGTCGACCCCGTGGAGAGGGCAGGCTGGAGCCTCGCAGCCCCGCCACCCAAGCACTGCCACGGAGGGCTCCTGTTTGCCAGGCCTCAGGGCGTGGTTGCTCTGACAACCGTGGGAACCACTGTGACGCAAGAGCACCCGCTCGCCACTCGCGCATGCGCATTGGCTGGGCCGCCCCGCGCTCCGCTGCAGGCAGTCAGGCTGCGTCCCCTTTAAACGACGGTGGCCGCTGGGCGCTGGGGGCTCTCCTGCTGCAGCCTTGGCAGCCGCTGCATCCGGGGTCCAGTACGGGGCCGCGTGGGAGAGGCGGCCGCGGGCGGCGTCCCAGGATCAAACCCCAGGAGTCCCGTCTTCAGGACCTCCGTGAGCCGATTTCCATCGGGGGAGGGGGAGCTTCAGGGCGCCTGCTGGGGTCAGGTCACGACCTCCCATCAGATCCGATTCTGGACCCCTCCGGGTAAGAATGGATGGTCTGAGCACATGGACTGAGGCAGGCAGGGCCTGGCTGCAGCCCAGAATGATCCCAGGGGCCTCAAGGCGTGGAGTCCGCTGAAAGTTCACTGACCCGTGAGCCCTCTGCCTCCCTCCTTTGAAACAGCAGTGCCCTGCCGTGGTTCTGAAGGGCCTGGGACCTAGCCGCGGGCCAAAAGTTTCAGGGGGTCAGTCCACCCAGGAGCAGAGGGGAGTCTCATTCTCAGGAATGAGACCGGATGTGCAGAGGAAATGCGACCAGCACCTGTCCCAGAAGACAAGGACTTGTCTTTCAAAGGGGGAGGGGGGCAGAGGGCTCAGATGCCTCAGTGACCTTTCAGTTGACAGCGCGCCTTGAGGCCTGTGGGATGATCGTGGGCTGCAGCCAGACCCTGCCTGCCTCACTAGATGTGCTCAGCCCATGCTTTCTCACCCGGAGGCTCCAGAATCGGATCTGAAGCAGAGTCCTGAGACCCCAGCAGGCGCCCTGAAGCTCCCCCTCCCGCGGTGGAAATCGGCTGAAACCCAAGCAGGTTTGCAGAGAGAAACAATCATGACAGGGATCTCCAGGAAGTGTCTCCCTGATGGACTGGGAAGTGATCCTTCTGGAAGACATCCAGCCAGCCCAGGAAGCATCTAAGCCCCGGAGAAACAGGGGATACACAGCCAGAGGGAGGACGGAGCCAAGGCCAGAGCCCAGGCGGGGTAGAACACCGTGCCACTGCCACGGGCTTCATCAGAGGGGTGCCAAACGGGTGGCTTGTCCAGTGAGGCCGGCGTTCCAGTGACTGGGATTGTGGCCATCTCCCTTTCCCGGCTTCCTCTTTCAGCCTGTGTCGTGGTGTGGCTTCTTTTCTCAGAGAAGAGCCCTGAAAAGATCCAAGCCTCTTCTGTGATGTGGGCCTCCTCCTCTCCTGCAGGACAATGAGCTCCCGTGCGGCTTTTGTCCGTGGCTGGACTGTGTTCGTCTTGATCTCAGAAGAGAGGCCGCACGGGATGGGGATGAGATTTCAACGGCTCCGGGAGCAACGCATCTCCTCACGTGGTCGAAGCCTTGGCAATCCCAAAGTGGAACCGCCATGAAAACGGTTGACAAGCGGACACATGACCCAGGCACAGACGCAGAGGGAGGCTCACCAGAGACAGGCCGACATGCAAGACCCCGTTTTCTGGTGCATCGGGCACATTTCTCCAAACACACACACACACACACACACACACACACACACACACACCCCAACCGACAGAGAGAGGGCAGGAAACTCACAGAGTGTGAGAGAGAGACAGAGAAGCGAAAATGGGAGACACACAAACACATACACACACTGACAGTCCTACAGCAGTGGCGCAGAAACAAACACCCCCAGGCAGGCGCTGAGGCTACGGGGTTCGGCTCTCGAGCAGGACGACCCTCGGTTGAGAGAGCAGCCCACCGGCCCGCAGGACGACCCGTCTTCCAGATCCCGGGGGCACGACTTCCGGGGAGACTCACCGGAACGGCGTCCGGGCGGGTCTGAGGCTGGGATGCCGCGCTGCTTCCCCCGGACTCCGCCTGTGCTTTCAACTATCGGGGCAGCCCTATGCCGCGACTCCTGGCATCCGGAGACGGTCCTGTCGACCCCGTGGAGAGGGCAGGCTGGAGCCTCGCAGCCCCGCCACCCAAGCACTGCCACGGAGGGCTCCTGTTTGCCAGGCCTCAGGGCGTGGTTGCTCTGACAACCGTGGGAACCACTGTGACGCAAGAGCACCCGCTCGCCACTCGCGCATGCGCATTGGCTGGGCCGCCCCGCGCTCCGCTGCAGGCAGTCAGGCTGCGTCCCCTTTAAACGACGGTGGCCGCTGGGCGCCGGGGGCTCTCCTGCTGCAGCCTTGGCAGCCGCTGCATCCGGGGTCCAGTACGGGGCCGCGTGGGAGAGGCGGCCGCGGGCGGCGTCCCAGGATCAAACCCCAGGAGTCCCGTCTTCAGGACCTCCGTGAGCCGATTTCCATCGGGGGAGGGGGAGCTTCAGGGCGCCTGCTGGGGTCAGGTCACGACCTCCCATCAGATCCGATTCTGGACCCCTCCGGGTAAGAATGGATGGTCTGAGCACATGGACTGAGGCAGGCAGGGCCTGGCTGCAGCCCAGAATGATCCCAGGGGCCTCAAGGCGTGGAGTCCGCTGAAAGTTCACTGACCCGTGAGCCCTCTGCCTCCCTCCTTTGAAACAGCAGTGCCCTGCCGTGGTTCTGAAGGGCCTGGGACCTAGCCGCGGGCCAAAAGTTTCAGGGGGTCAGTCCACCCAGGAGCAGAGGGGAGTCTCATTCTCAGGAATGAGACCGGATGTGCAGAGGAAATGCGACCAGCACCTGTCCCAGAAGACAAGGACTTGTCTTTCAAAGGGGGAGGGGGGCAGAGGGCTCAGATGCCTCAGTGACCTTTCAGTTGACAGCGCGCCTTGAGGCCTGTGGGATGATCGTGGGCTGCAGCCAGACCCTGCCTGCCTCACTAGATGTGCTCAGCCCATGCTTTCTCACCCGGAGGCTCCAGAATCGGATCTGAAGCAGAGTCCTGAGACCCCAGCAGGCGCCCTGAAGCTCCCCCTCCCGCGGTGGAAATCGGCTGAAACCCAAGCAGGTTTGCAGAGAGAAACAATCATGACAGGGATCTCCAGGAAGTGTCTCCCTGATGGACTGGGAAGTGATCCTTCTGGAAGACATCCAGCCAGCCCAGGAAGCATCTAAGCCCCGGAGAAACAGGGGATACACAGCCAGAGGGAGGACGGAGCCGAGGCCAGAGCCCAGGCGGGGTAGAACACCGTGCCACTGCCACGGGCTTCATCAGAGGGGTGCCAAACGGGTGGCTTGTCCAGTGAGGCCGGCGTTCCAGTGACTGGGATTGTGGCCATCTCCCTTTCCCGGCTTCCTCTTTCAGCCTGTGTCGTGGTGTGGCTTCTTTTCTCAGAGAAGAGCCCTGAAAAGATCCAAGCCTCTTCTGTGATGTGGGCCTCCTCCTCTCCTGCAGGACAATGAGCTCCCGTGCGGCTTTTGTCCGTGGCTGGACTGTGTTCGTCTTGATCTCAGAAGAGAGGCCGCACGGGATGGGGATGAGATTTCAACGGCTCCGGGAGCAACGCATCTCCTCACGTGGTCGAAGCCTTGGCAATCCCAAAGTGGAACCGCCGTGAAAACGGTTGACAAGCGGACACATGACCCAGGCACAGACGCAGAGGGAGGCTCACCAGAGACAGGCCGACATGCAAGACCCCGTTTTCTGGTGCATCGGGCACATTTCTCCAAACACACACACACACACACACACACACACACACACACACACACACCCCAACCGACAGAGAGAGGGCAGGAAACTCACAGAGTGTGAGAGAGAGACAGAGAAGCGAAAATGGGAGACACACAAACACATACACACACCGACAGTCCTACAGCAGTGGCGCAGAAACAAACACCCCCAGGCAGGCGCTGAGGCTACGGGGTTCGGCTCTCGAGCAGGACGACCCTCGGTTGAGAGAGCAGCCCACCGGCCCGCAGGACGACCCGTCTTCCAGATCCCGGGGGCACGACTTCCGGGGAGACTCACCGGAACGGCGTCCGGGCGGGTCTGAGGCTGGGATGCCGCGCTGCTTCCCCCGGACTCCGCCTGTGCTTTCAACTATCGGGGCAGCCCTATGCCGCGACTCCTGGCATCCGGAGACGGTCCTGTCGACCCCGTGGAGAGGGCAGGCTGGAGCCTCGCAGCCCCGCCACCCAAGCACTGCCACGGAGGGCTCCTGTTTGCCAGGCCTCAGGGCGTGGTTGCTCTGACAACCGTGGGAACCACTGTGACGCAAGAGCACCCGCTCGCCACTCGCGCATGCGCATTGGCTGGGCCGCCCCGCGCTCCGCTGCAGGCAGTCAGGCTGCGTCCCCTTTAAACGACGGTGGCCGCTGGGCGCCGGGGGCTCTCCTGCTGCAGCCTTGGCAGCCGCTGCATCCGGGGTCCAGTACGGGGCCGCGTGGGAGAGGCGGCCGCGGGCGGCGTCCCAGGATCAAACCCCAGGAGTCCCGTCTTCAGGACCTCCGTGAGCCGATTTCCATCGGGGGAGGGGGAGCTTCAGGGCGCCTGCTGGGGTCAGGTCACGACCTCCCATCAGATCCGATTCTGGACCCCTCCGGGTAAGAATGGATGGTCTGAGCACATGGACTGAGGCAGGCAGGGCCTGGCTGCAGCCCAGAATGATCCCAGGGGCCTCAAGGCGTGGAGTCCGCTGAAAGTTCACTGACCCGTGAGCCCTCTGCCTCCCTCCTTTGAAACAGCAGTGCCCTGCCGTGGTTCTGAAGGGCCTGGGACCTAGCCGCGGGCCAAAAGTTTCAGGGGGTCAGTCCACCCAGGAGCAGAGGGGAGTCTCATTCTCAGGAATGAGACCGGATGTGCAGAGGAAATGCGACCAGCACCTGTCCCAGAAGACAAGGACTTGTCTTTCAAAGGGGGAGGGGGGCAGAGGGCTCAGATGCCTCAGTGACCTTTCAGTTGACAGCGCGCCTTGAGGCCTGTGGGATGATCGTGGGCTGCAGCCAGACCCTGCCTGCCTCACTAGATGTGCTCAGCCCATGCTTTCTCACCCGGAGGCTCCAGAATCGGATCTGAAGCAGAGTCCTGAGACCCCAGCAGGCGCCCTGAAGCTCCCCCTCCCGCGGTGGAAATCGGCTGAAACCCAAGCAGGTTTGCAGAGAGAAACAATCATGACAGGGATCTCCAGGAAGTGTCTCCCTGATGGACTGGGAAGTGATCCTTCTGGAAGACATCCAGCCAGCCCAGGAAGCATCTAAGCCCCGGAGAAACAGGGGATACACAGCCAGAGGGAGGACGGAGCCGAGGCCAGAGCCCAGGCGGGGTAGAACACCGTGCCACTGCCACGGGCTTCATCAGAGGGGTGCCAAACGGGTGGCTTGTCCAGTGAGGCCGGCGTTCCAGTGACTGGGATTGTGGCCATCTCCCTTTCCCGGCTTCCTCTTTCAGCCTGTGTCGTGGTGTGGCTTCTTTTCTCAGAGAAGAGCCCTGAAAAGATCCAAGCCTCTTCTGTGATGTGGGCCTCCTCCTCTCCTGCAGGACAATGAGCTCCCGTGCGGCTTTTGTCCGTGGCTGGACTGTGTTCGTCTTGATCTCAGAAGAGAGGCCGCACGGGATGGGGATGAGATTTCAACGGCTCCGGGAGCAACGCATCTCCTCACGTGGTCGAAGCCTTGGCAATCCCAAAGTGGAACCGCCGTGAAAACGGTTGACAAGCGGACACATGACCCAGGCACAGACGCAGAGGGAGGCTCACCAGAGACAGGCCGACATGCAAGACCCCGTTTTCTGGTGCATCGGGCACATTTCTCCAAACACACACACACACACACACACACACACACACACACACACCCCAACCGACAGAGAGAGGGCAGGAAACTCACAGAGTGTGAGAGAGAGACAGAGAAGCGAAAATGGGAGACACACAAACACATACACACACCGACAGTCCTACAGCAGTGGCGCAGAAACAAACACCCCCAGGCAGGCGCTGAGGCTACGGGGTTCGGCTCTCGAGCAGGACGACCCTCGGTTGAGAGAGCAGCCCACCGGCCCGCAGGACGACCCGTCTTCCAGATCCCGGGGGCACGACTTCCGGGGAGACTCACCGGAACGGCGTCCGGGCGGGTCTGAGGCTGGGATGCCGCGCTGCTTCCCCCGGACTCCGCCTGTGCTTTCAACTATCGGGGCAGCCCTATGCCGCGACTCCTGGCATCCGGAGACGGTCCTGTCGACCCCGTGGAGAGGGCAGGCTGGAGCCTCGCAGCCCCGCCACCCAAGCACTGCCACGGAGGGCTCCTGTTTGCCAGGCCTCAGGGCGTGGTTGCTCTGACAACCGTGGGAACCACTGTGACGCAAGAGCACCCGCTCGCCACTCGCGCATGCGCATTGGCTGGGCCGCCCCGCGCTCCGCTGCAGGCAGTCAGGCTGCGTCCCCTTTAAACGACGGTGGCCGCTGGGCGCCGGGGGCTCTCCTGCTGCAGCCTTGGCAGCCGCTGCATCCGGGGTCCAGTACGGGGCCGCGTGGGAGAGGCGGCCGCGGGCGGCGTCCCAGGATCAAACCCCAGGAGTCCCGTCTTCAGGACCTCCGTGAGCCGATTTCCATCGGGGGAGGGGGAGCTTCAGGGCGCCTGCTGGGGTCAGGTCACGACCTCCCATCAGATCCGATTCTGGACCCCTCCGGGTAAGAATGGATGGTCTGAGCACATGGACTGAGGCAGGCAGGGCCTGGCTGCAGCCCAGAATGATCCCAGGGGCCTCAAGGCGTGGAGTCCGCTGAAAGTTCACTGACCCGTGAGCCCTCTGCCTCCCTCCTTTGAAACAGCAGTGCCCTGCCGTGGTTCTGAAGGGCCTGGGACCTAGCCGCGGGCCAAAAGTTTCAGGGGGTCAGTCCACCCAGGAGCAGAGGGGAGTCTCATTCTCAGGAATGAGACCGGATGTGCAGAGGAAATGCGACCAGCACCTGTCCCAGAAGACAAGGACTTGTCTTTCAAAGGGGGAGGGGGGCAGAGGGCTCAGATGCCTCAGTGACCTTTCAGTTGACAGCGCGCCTTGAGGCCTGTGGGATGATCGTGGGCTGCAGCCAGACCCTGCCTGCCTCACTAGATGTGCTCAGCCCATGCTTTCTCACCCGGAGGCTCCAGAATCGGATCTGAAGCAGAGTCCTGAGACCCCAGCAGGCGCCCTGAAGCTCCCCCTCCCGCGGTGGAAATCGGCTGAAACCCAAGCAGGTTTGCAGAGAGAAACAATCATGACAGGGATCTCCAGGAAGTGTCTCCCTGATGGACTGGGAAGTGATCCTTCTGGAAGACATCCAGCCAGCCCAGGAAGCATCTAAGCCCCGGAGAAACAGGGGATACACAGCCAGAGGGAGGACGGAGCCGAGGCCAGAGCCCAGGCGGGGTAGAACACCGTGCCACTGCCACGGGCTTCATCAGAGGGGTGCCAAACGGGTGGCTTGTCCAGTGAGGCCGGCGTTCCAGTGACTGGGATTGTGGCCATCTCCCTTTCCCAGCTTCCTCTTTCAGCCTGTGTCGTGGTGTGGCTTCTTTTCTCAGAGAAGAGCCCTGAAAAGATCCAAGCCTCTTCTGTGATGTGGGCCTCCTCCTCTCCTGCAGGACAATGAGCTCCCGTGCGGCTTTTGTCCGTGGCTGGACTGTGTTCGTCTTGATCTCAGAAGAGAGGCCGCACGGGATGGGGATGAGATTTCAACGGCTCCGGGAGCAACGCATCTCCTCACGTGGTCGAAGCCTTGGCAATCCCAAAGTGGAACCGCCGTGAAAACGGTTGACAAGCGGACACATGACCCAGGCACAGACGCAGAGGGAGGCTCACCAGAGACAGGCCGACATGCAAGACCCCGTTTTCTGGTGCATCGGGCACATTTCTCCAAACACACACACACACACACACACACACACACACACACACACACACCCCAACCGACAGAGAGAGGGCAGGAAACTCACAGAGTGTGAGAGAGAGACAGAGAAGCGAAAATGGGAGACACACAAACACATACACACACCGACAGTCCTACAGCAGTGGCGCAGAAACAAACACCCCCAGGCAGGCGCTGAGGCTACGGGGTTCGGCTCTCGAGCAGGACGACCCTCGGTTGAGAGAGCAGCCCACCGGCCCGCAGGACGACCCGTCTTCCAGATCCCGGGGGCACGACTTCCGGGGAGACTCACCGGAACGGCGTCCGGGCGGGTCTGAGGCTGGGATGCCGCGCTGCTTCCCCCGGACTCCGCCTGTGCTTTCAACTATCGGGGCAGCCCTATGCCGCGACTCCTGGCATCCGGAGATGGTCCTGTCGACCCCGTGGAGAGGGCAGGCTGGAGCCTCGCAGCCCCGCCACCCAAGCACTGCCACGGAGGGCTCCTGTTTGCCAGGCCTCAGGGCGTGGTTGCTCTGACAACCGTGGGAACCACTGTGACGCAAGAGCACCCGCTCGCCACTCGCGCATGCGCATTGGCTGGGCCGCCCCGCGCTCCGCTGCAGGCAGTCAGGCTGCGTCCCCTTTAAACGACGGTGGCCGCTGGGCGCCGGGGGCTCTCCTGCTGCAGCCTTGGCAGCCGCTGCATCCGGGGTCCAGTACGGGGCCGCGTGGGAGAGGCGGCCGCGGGCGGCGTCCCAGGATCAAACCCCAGGAGTCCCGTCTTCAGGACCTCCGTGAGCCGATTTCCATCGGGGGAGGGGGAGCTTCAGGGCGCCTGCTGGGGTCAGGTCACGACCTCCCATCAGATCCGATTCTGGACCCCTCCGGGTAAGAATGGATGGTCTGAGCACATGGACTGAGGCAGGCAGGGCCTGGCTGCAGCCCAGAATGATCCCAGGGGCCTCAAGGCGTGGAGTCCGCTGAAAGTTCACTGACCCGTGAGCCCTCTGCCTCCCTCCTTTGAAACAGCAGTGCCCTGCCGTGGTTCTGAAGGGCCTGGGACCTAGCCGCGGGCCAAAAGTTTCAGGGGGTCAGTCCACCCAGGAGCAGAGGGGAGTCTCATTCTCAGGAATGAGACCGGATGTGCAGAGGAAATGCGACCAGCACCTGTCCCAGAAGACAAGGACTTGTCTTTCAAAGGGGGAGGGGGGCAGAGGGCTCAGATGCCTCAGTGACCTTTCAGTTGACAGCGCGCCTTGAGGCCTGTGGGATGATCGTGGGCTGCAGCCAGACCCTGCCTGCCTCACTAGATGTGCTCAGCCTGCTTTCTCACCCGGAGGCTCCAGAATCGGATCTGAAGCAGAGTCCTGAGACCCCAGCAGGCGCCCTGAAGCTCCCCCTCCCGCGGTGGAAATCGGCTGAAACCCAAGCAGGTTTGCAGAGAGAAACAATCATGACAGGGATCTCCAGGAAGTGTCTCCCTGATGGACTGGGAAGTGATCCTTCTGGAAGACATCCAGCCAGCCCAGGAAGCATCTAAGCCCCGGAGAAACAGGGGATACACAGCCAGAGGGAGGACGGAGCCAAGGCCAGAGCCCAGGCGGGGTAGAACACCGTGCCACTGCCACGGGCTTCATCAGAGGGGTGCCAAACGGGTGGCTTGTCCAGTGAGGCCGGCGTTCCAGTGACTGGGATTGTGGCCATCTCCCTTTCCCGGCTTCCTCTTTCAGCCTGTGTCGTGGTGTGGCTTCTTTTCTCAGAGAAGAGCCCTGAAAAGATCCAAGCCTCTTCTGTGATGTGGGCCTCCTCCTCTCCTGCAGGACAATGAGCTCCCGTGCGGCTTTTGTCCGTGGCTGGACTGTGTTCGTCTTGATCTCAGAAGAGAGGCCGCACGGGATGGGGATGAGATTTCAACGGCTCCGGGAGCAACGCATCTCCTCACGTGGTCGAAGCCTTGGCAATCCCAAAGTGGAACCGCCGTGAAAACGGTTGACAAGCGGACACATGACCCAGGCACAGACGCAGAGGGAGGCTCACCAGAGACAGGCCGACATGCAAGACCCCGTTTTCTGGTGCATCGGGCACATTTCTCCAAACACACACACACACACACACACACACACACACACACACACACCCCAACCGACAGAGAGAGGGCAGGAAACTCACAGAGTGTGAGAGAGAGACAGAGAAGCGAAAATGGGAGACACACAAACACATACACACACCGACAGTCCTACAGCAGTGGCGCAGAAACAAACACCCCCAGGCAGGCGCTGAGGCTACGGGGTTCGGCTCTCGAGCAGGACGACCCTCGGTTGAGAGAGCAGCCCACCGGCCCGCAGGACGACCCGTCTTCCAGATCCCGGGGGCACGACTTCCGGGGAGACTCACCGGAACGGCGTCCGGGCGGGTCTGAGGCTGGGATGCCGCGCTGCTTCCCCCGGACTCCGCCTGTGCTTTCAACTATCGGGGCAGCCCTATGCCGCGACTCCTGGCATCCGGAGACGGTCCTGTCGACCCCGTGGAGAGGGCAGGCTGGAGCCTCGCAGCCCCGCCACCCAAGCACTGCCACGGAGGGCTCCTGTTTGCCAGGCCTCAGGGCGTGGTTGCTCTGACAACCGTGGGAACCACTGTGACGCAAGAGCACCCGCTCGCCACTCGCGCATGCGCATTGGCTGGGCCGCCCCGCGCTCCGCTGCAGGCAGTCAGGCTGCGTCCCCTTTAAACGACGGTGGCCGCTGGGCGCCGGGGGCTCTCCTGCTGCAGCCTTGGCAGCCGCTGCATCCGGGGTCCAGTACGGGGCCGCGTGGGAGAGGCGGCCGCGGGCGGCGTCCCAGGATCAAACCCCAGGAGTCCCGTCTTCAGGACCTCCGTGAGCCGATTTCCATCGGGGGAGGGGGAGCTTCAGGGCGCCTGCTGGGGTCAGGTCACGACCTCCCATCAGATCCGATTCTGGACCCCTCCGGGTAAGAATGGATGGTCTGAGCACATGGACTGAGGCAGGCAGGGCCTGGCTGCAGCCCAGAATGATCCCAGGGGCCTCAAGGCGTGGAGTCCGCTGAAAGTTCACTGACCCGTGAGCCCTCTGCCTCCCTCCTTTGAAACAGCAGTGCCCTGCCGTGGTTCTGAAGGGCCTGGGACCTAGCCGCGGGCCAAAAGTTTCAGGGGGTCAGTCCACCCAGGAGCAGAGGGGAGTCTCATTCTCAGGAATGAGACCGGATGTGCAGAGGAAATGCGACCAGCACCTGTCCCAGAAGACAAGGACTTGTCTTTCAAAGGGGGAGGGGGGCAGAGGGCTCAGATGCCTCAGTGACCTTTCAGTTGACAGCGCGCCTTGAGGCCTGTGGGATGATCGTGGGCTGCAGCCAGACCCTGCCTGCCTCACTAGATGTGCTCAGCCCATGCTTTCTCACCCGGAGGCTCCAGAATCGGATCTGAAGCAGAGTCCTGAGACCCCAGCAGGCGCCCTGAAGCTCCCCCTCCCGCGGTGGAAATCGGCTGAAACCCAAGCAGGTTTGCAGAGAGAAACAATCATGACAGGGATCTCCAGGAAGTGTCTCCCTGATGGACTGGGAAGTGATCCTTCTGGAAGACATCCAGCCAGCCCAGGAAGCATCTAAGCCCCGGAGAAACAGGGGATACACAGCCAGAGGGAGGACGGAGCCGAGGCCAGAGCCCAGGCGGGGTAGAACACCGTGCCACTGCCACGGGCTTCATCAGAGGGGTGCCAAACGGGTGGCTTGTCCAGTGAGGCCGGCGTTCCAGTGACTGGGATTGTGGCCATCTCCCTTTCCCGGCTTCCTCTTTCAGCCTGTGTCGTGGTGTGGCTTCTTTTCTCAGAGAAGAGCCCTGAAAAGATCCAAGCCTCTTCTGTGATGTGGGCCTCCTCCTCTCCTGCAGGACAATGAGCTCCCGTGCGGCTTTTGTCCGTGGCTGGACTGTGTTCGTCTTGATCTCAGAAGAGAGGCCGCACGGGATGGGGATGAGATTTCAACGGCTCCGGGAGCAACGCATCTCCTCACGTGGTCGAAGCCTTGGCAATCCCAAAGTGGAACCGCCGTGAAAACGGTTGACAAGCGGACACATGACCCAGGCACAGACGCAGAGGGAGGCTCACCAGAGACAGGCCGACATGCAAGACCCCGTTTTCTGGTGCATCGGGCACATTTCTCCAAACACACACACACACACACACACACACACACACACACACACACCCCAACCGACAGAGAGAGGGCAGGAAACTCACAGAGTGTGAGAGAGAGACAGAGAAGCGAAAATGGGAGACACACAAACACATACACACACCGACAGTCCTACAGCAGTGGCGCAGAAACAAACACCCCCAGGCAGGCGCTGAGGCTACGGGGTTCGGCTCTCGAGCAGGACGACCCTCGGTTGAGAGAGCAGCCCACCGGCCCGCAGGACGACCCGTCTTCCAGATCCCGGGGGCACGACTTCCGGGGAGACTCACCGGAACGGCGTCCGGGCGGGTCTGAGGCTGGGATGCCGCGCTGCTTCCCCCGGACTCCGCCTGTGCTTTCAACTATCGGGGCAGCCCTATGCCGCGACTCCTGGCATCCGGAGACGGTCCTGTCGACCCCGTGGAGAGGGCAGGCTGGAGCCTCGCAGCCCCGCCACCCAAGCACTGCCACGGAGGGCTCCTGTTTGCCAGGCCTCAGGGCGTGGTTGCTCTGACAACCGTGGGAACCACTGTGACGCAAGAGCACCCGCTCGCCACTCGCGCATGCGCATTGGCTGGGCCGCCCCGCGCTCCGCTGCAGGCAGTCAGGCTGCGTCCCCTTTAAACGACGGTGGCCGCTGGGCGCCGGGGGCTCTCCTGCTGCAGCCTTGGCAGCCGCTGCATCCGGGGTCCAGTACGGGGCCGCGTGGGAGAGGCGGCCGCGGGCGGCGTCCCAGGATCAAACCCCAGGAGTCCCGTCTTCAGGACCTCCGTGAGCCGATTTCCATCGGGGGAGGGGGAGCTTCAGGGCGCCTGCTGGGGTCAGGTCACGACCTCCCATCAGATCCGATTCTGGACCCCTCCGGGTAAGAATGGATGGTCTGAGCACATGGACTGAGGCAGGCAGGGCCTGGCTGCAGCCCAGAATGATCCCAGGGGCCTCAAGGCGTGGAGTCCGCTGAAAGTTCACTGACCCGTGAGCCCTCTGCCTCCCTCCTTTGAAACAGCAGTGCCCTGCCGTGGTTCTGAAGGGCCTGGGACCTAGCCGCGGGCCAAAAGTTTCAGGGGGTCAGTCCACCCAGGAGCAGAGGGGAGTCTCATTCTCAGGAATGAGACCGGATGTGCAGAGGAAATGCGACCAGCACCTGTCCCAGAAGACAAGGACTTGTCTTTCAAAGGGGGAGGGGGGCAGAGGGCTCAGATGCCTCAGTGACCTTTCAGTTGACAGCGCGCCTTGAGGCCTGTGGGATGATCGTGGGCTGCAGCCAGACCCTGCCTGCCTCACTAGATGTGCTCAGCCCATGCTTTCTCACCCGGAGGCTCCAGAATCGGATCTGAAGCAGAGTCCTGAGACCCCAGCAGGCGCCCTGAAGCTCCCCCTCCCGCGGTGGAAATCGGCTGAAACCCAAGCAGGTTTGCAGAGAGAAACAATCATGACAGGGATCTCCAGGAAGTGTCTCCCTGATGGACTGGGAAGTGATCCTTCTGGAAGACATCCAGCCAGCCCAGGAAGCATCTAAGCCCCGGAGAAACAGGGGATACACAGCCAGAGGGAGGACGGAGCCGAGGCCAGAGCCCAGGCGGGGTAGAACACCGTGCCACTGCCACGGGCTTCATCAGAGGGGTGCCAAACGGGTGGCTTGTCCAGTGAGGCCGGCGTTCCAGTGACTGGGATTGTGGCCATCTCCCTTTCCCGGCTTCCTCTTTCAGCCTGTGTCGTGGTGTGGCTTCTTTTCTCAGAGAAGAGCCCTGAAAAGATCCAAGCCTCTTCTGTGATGTGGGCCTCCTCCTCTCCTGCAGGACAATGAGCTCCCGTGCGGCTTTTGTCCGTGGCTGGACTGTGTTCGTCTTGATCTCAGAAGAGAGGCCGCACGGGATGGGGATGAGATTTCAACGGCTCCGGGAGCAACGCATCTCCTCACGTGGTCGAAGCCTTGGCAATCCCAAAGTGGAACCGCCGTGAAAACGGTTGACAAGCGGACACATGACCCAGGCACAGACGCAGAGGGAGGCTCACCAGAGACAGGCCGACATGCAAGACCCCGTTTTCTGGTGCATCGGGCACATTTCTCCAAACACACACACACACACACACACACACACACACACACACACACACCCCAACCGACAGAGAGAGGGCAGGAAACTCACAGAGTGTGAGAGAGAGACAGAGAAGCGAAAATGGGAGACACACAAACACATACACACACCGACAGTCCTACAGCAGTGGCGCAGAAACAAACACCCCCAGGCAGGCGCTGAGGCTACGGGGTTCGGCTCTCGAGCAGGACGACCCTCGGTTGAGAGAGCAGCCCACCGGCCCGCAGGACGACCCGTCTTCCAGATCCCGGGGGCACGACTTCCGGGGAGACTCACCGGAACGGCGTCCGGGCGGGTCTGAGGCTGGGATGCCGCGCTGCTTCCCCCGGACTCCGCCTGTGCTTTCAACTATCGGGGCAGCCCTATGCCGCGACTCCTGGCATCCGGAGACGGTCCTGTCGACCCCGTGGAGAGGGCAGGCTGGAGCCTCGCAGCCCCGCCACCCAAGCACTGCCACGGAGGGCTCCTGTTTGCCAGGCCTCAGGGCGTGGTTGCTCTGACAACCGTGGGAACCACTGTGACGCAAGAGCACCCGCTCGCCACTCGCGCATGCGCATTGGCTGGGCCGCCCCGCGCTCCGCTGCAGGCAGTCAGGCTGCGTCCCCTTTAAACGACGGTGGCCGCTGGGCGCCGGGGGCTCTCCTGCTGCAGCCTTGGCAGCCGCTGCATCCGGGGTCCAGTACGGGGCCGCGTGGGAGAGGCGGCCGCGGGCGGCGTCCCAGGATCAAACCCCAGGAGTCCCGTCTTCAGGACCTCCGTGAGCCGATTTCCATCGGGGGAGGGGGAGCTTCAGGGCGCCTGCTGGGGTCAGGTCACGACCTCCCATCAGATCCGATTCTGGACCCCTCCGGGTAAGAATGGATGGTCTGAGCACATGGACTGAGGCAGGCAGGGCCTGGCTGCAGCCCAGAATGATCCCAGGGGCCTCAAGGCGTGGAGTCCGCTGAAAGTTCACTGACCCGTGAGCCCTCTGCCTCCCTCCTTTGAAACAGCAGTGCCCTGCCGTGGTTCTGAAGGGCCTGGGACCTAGCCGCGGGCCAAAAGTTTCAGGGGGTCAGTCCACCCAGGAGCAGAGGGGAGTCTCATTCTCAGGAATGAGACCGGATGTGCAGAGGAAATGCGACCAGCACCTGTCCCAGAAGACAAGGACTTGTCTTTCAAAGGGGGAGGGGGGCAGAGGGCTCAGATGCCTCAGTGACCTTTCAGTTGACAGCGCGCCTTGAGGCCTGTGGGATGATCGTGGGCTGCAGCCAGACCCTGCCTGCCTCACTAGATGTGCTCAGCCCATGCTTTCTCACCCGGAGGCTCCAGAATCGGATCTGAAGCAGAGTCCTGAGACCCCAGCAGGCGCCCTGAAGCTCCCCCTCCCGCGGTGGAAATCGGCTGAAACCCAAGCAGGTTTGCAGAGAGAAACAATCATGACAGGGATCTCCAGGAAGTGTCTCCCTGATGGACTGGGAAGTGATCCTTCTGGAAGACATCCAGCCAGCCCAGGAAGCATCTAAGCCCCGGAGAAACAGGGGATACACAGCCAGAGGGAGGACGGAGCCGAGGCCAGAGCCCAGGCGGGGTAGAACACCGTGCCACTGCCACGGGCTTCATCAGAGGGGTGCCAAACGGGTGGCTTGTCCAGTGAGGCCGGCGTTCCAGTGACTGGGATTGTGGCCATCTCCCTTTCCCGGCTTCCTCTTTCAGCCTGTGTCGTGGTGTGGCTTCTTTTCTCAGAGAAGAGCCCTGAAAAGATCCAAGCCTCTTCTGTGATGTGGGCCTCCTCCTCTCCTGCAGGACAATGAGCTCCCGTGCGGCTTTTGTCCGTGGCTGGACTGTGTTCGTCTTGATCTCAGAAGAGAGGCCGCACGGGATGGGGATGAGATTTCAACGGCTCCGGGAGCAACGCATCTCCTCACGTGGTCGAAGCCTTGGCAATCCCAAAGTGGAACCGCCGTGAAAACGGTTGACAAGCGGACACATGACCCAGGCACAGACGCAGAGGGAGGCTCACCAGAGACAGGCCGACATGCAAGACCCCGTTTTCTGGTGCATCGGGCACATTTCTCCAAACACACACACACACACACACACACACACACACACACACACACCCCAACCGACAGAGAGAGGGCAGGAAACTCACAGAGTGTGAGAGAGAGACAGAGAAGCGAAAATGGGAGACACACAAACACATACACACACCGACAGTCCTACAGCAGTGGCGCAGAAACAAACACCCCCAGGCAGGCGCTGAGGCTACGGGGTTCGGCTCTCGAGCAGGACGACCCTCGGTTGAGAGAGCAGCCCACCGGCCCGCAGGACGACCCGTCTTCCAGATCCCGGGGGCACGACTTCCGGGGAGACTCACCGGAACGGCGTCCGGGCGGGTCTGAGGCTGGGATGCCGCGCTGCTTCCCCCGGACTCCGCCTGTGCTTTCAACTATCGGGGCAGCCCTATGCCGCGACTCCTGGCATCCGGAGACGGTCCTGTCGACCCCGTGGAGAGGGCAGGCTGGAGCCTCGCAGCCCCGCCACCCAAGCACTGCCACGGAGGGCTCCTGTTTGCCAGGCCTCAGGGCGTGGTTGCTCTGACAACCGTGGGAACCACTGTGACGCAAGAGCACCCGCTCGCCACTCGCGCATGCGCATTGGCTGGGCCGCCCCGCGCTCCGCTGCAGGCAGTCAGGCTGCGTCCCCTTTAAACGACGGTGGCCGCTGGGCGCCGGGGGCTCTCCTGCTGCAGCCTTGGCAGCCGCTGCATCCGGGGTCCAGTACGGGGCCGCGTGGGAGAGGCGGCCGCGGGCGGCGTCCCAGGATCAAACCCCAGGAGTCCCGTCTTCAGGACCTCCGTGAGCCGATTTCCATCGGGGGAGGGGGAGCTTCAGGGCGCCTGCTGGGGTCAGGTCACGACCTCCCATCAGATCCGATTCTGGACCCCTCCGGGTAAGAATGGATGGTCTGAGCACATGGACTGAGGCAGGCAGGGCCTGGCTGCAGCCCAGAATGATCCCAGGGGCCTCAAGGCGTGGAGTCCGCTGAAAGTTCACTGACCCGTGAGCCCTCTGCCTCCCTCCTTTGAAACAGCAGTGCCCTGCCGTGGTTCTGAAGGGCCTGGGACCTAGCCGCGGGCCAAAAGTTTCAGGGGGTCAGTCCACCCAGGAGCAGAGGGGAGTCTCATTCTCAGGAATGAGACCGGATGTGCAGAGGAAATGCGACCAGCACCTGTCCCAGAAGACAAGGACTTGTCTTTCAAAGGGGGAGGGGGGCAGAGGGCTCAGATGCCTCAGTGACCTTTCAGTTGACAGCGCGCCTTGAGGCCTGTGGGATGATCGTGGGCTGCAGCCAGACCCTGCCTGCCTCACTAGATGTGCTCAGCCCATGCTTTCTCACCCGGAGGCTCCAGAATCGGATCTGAAGCAGAGTCCTGAGACCCCAGCAGGCGCCCTGAAGCTCCCCCTCCCGCGGTGGAAATCGGCTGAAACCCAAGCAGGTTTGCAGAGAGAAACAATCATGACAGGGATCTCCAGGAAGTGTCTCCCTGATGGACTGGGAAGTGATCCTTCTGGAAGACATCCAGCCAGCCCAGGAAGCATCTAAGCCCCGGAGAAACAGGGGATACACAGCCAGAGGGAGGACGGAGCCGAGGCCAGAGCCCAGGCGGGGTAGAACACCGTGCCACTGCCACGGGCTTCATCAGAGGGGTGCCAAACGGGTGGCTTGTCCAGTGAGGCCGGCGTTCCAGTGACTGGGATTGTGGCCATCTCCCTTTCCCGGCTTCCTCTTTCAGCCTGTGTCGTGGTGTGGCTTCTTTTCTCAGAGAAGAGCCCTGAAAAGATCCAAGCCTCTTCTGTGATGTGGGCCTCCTCCTCTCCTGCAGGACAATGAGCTCCCGTGCGGCTTTTGTCCGTGGCTGGACTGTGTTCGTCTTGATCTCAGAAGAGAGGCCGCACGGGATGGGGATGAGATTTCAACGGCTCCGGGAGCAACGCATCTCCTCACGTGGTCGAAGCCTTGGCAATCCCAAAGTGGAACCGCCGTGAAAACGGTTGACAAGCGGACACATGACCCAGGCACAGACGCAGAGGGAGGCTCACCAGAGACAGGCCGACATGCAAGACCCCGTTTTCTGGTGCATCGGGCACATTTCTCCAAACACACACACACACACACACACACACACACACACACACACACACCCCAACCGACAGAGAGAGGGCAGGAAACTCACAGAGTGTGAGAGAGAGACAGAGAAGCGAAAATGGGAGACACACAAACACATACACACACCGACAGTCCTACAGCAGTGGCGCAGAAACAAACACCCCCAGGCAGGCGCTGAGGCTACGGGGTTCGGCTCTCGAGCAGGACGACCCTCGGTTGAGAGAGCAGCCCACCGGCCCGCAGGACGACCCGTCTTCCAGATCCCGGGGGCACGACTTCCGGGGAGACTCACCGGAACGGCGTCCGGGCGGGTCTGAGGCTGGGATGCCGCGCTGCTTCCCCCGGACTCCGCCTGTGCTTTCAACTATCGGGGCAGCCCTATGCCGCGACTCCTGGCATCCGGAGACGGTCCTGTCGACCCCGTGGAGAGGGCAGGCTGGAGCCTCGCAGCCCCGCCACCCAAGCACTGCCACGGAGGGCTCCTGTTTGCCAGGCCTCAGGGCGTGGTTGCTCTGACAACCGTGGGAACCACTGTGACGCAAGAGCACCCGCTCGCCACTCGCGCATGCGCATTGGCTGGGCCGCCCCGCGCTCCGCTGCAGGCAGTCAGGCTGCGTCCCCTTTAAACGACGGTGGCCGCTGGGCGCCGGGGGCTCTCCTGCTGCAGCCTTGGCAGCCGCTGCATCCGGGGTCCAGTACGGGGCCGCGTGGGAGAGGCGGCCGCGGGCGGCGTCCCAGGATCAAACCCCAGGAGTCCCGTCTTCAGGACCTCCGTGAGCCGATTTCCATCGGGGGAGGGGGAGCTTCAGGGCGCCTGCTGGGGTCAGGTCACGACCTCCCATCAGATCCGATTCTGGACCCCTCCGGGTAAGAATGGATGGTCTGAGCACATGGACTGAGGCAGGCAGGGCCTGGCTGCAGCCCAGAATGATCCCAGGGGCCTCAAGGCGTGGAGTCCGCTGAAAGTTCACTGACCCGTGAGCCCTCTGCCTCCCTCCTTTGAAACAGCAGTGCCCTGCCGTGGTTCTGAAGGGCCTGGGACCTAGCCGCGGGCCAAAAGTTTCAGGGGGTCAGTCCACCCAGGAGCAGAGGGGAGTCTCATTCTCAGGAATGAGACCGGATGTGCAGAGGAAATGCGACCAGCACCTGTCCCAGAAGACAAGGACTTGTCTTTCAAAGGGGGAGGGGGGCAGAGGGCTCAGATGCCTCAGTGACCTTTCAGTTGACAGCGCGCCTTGAGGCCTGTGGGATGATCGTGGGCTGCAGCCAGACCCTGCCTGCCTCACTAGATGTGCTCAGCCCATGCTTTCTCACCCGGAGGCTCCAGAATCGGATCTGAAGCAGAGTCCTGAGACCCCAGCAGGCGCCCTGAAGCTCCCCCTCCCGCGGTGGAAATCGGCTGAAACCCAAGCAGGTTTGCAGAGAGAAACAATCATGACAGGGATCTCCAGGAAGTGTCTCCCTGATGGACTGGGAAGTGATCCTTCTGGAAGACATCCAGCCAGCCCAGGAAGCATCTAAGCCCCGGAGAAACAGGGGATACACAGCCAGAGGGAGGACGGAGCCGAGGCCAGAGCCCAGGCGGGGTAGAACACCGTGCCACTGCCACGGGCTTCATCAGAGGGGTGCCAAACGGGTGGCTTGTCCAGTGAGGCCGGCGTTCCAGTGACTGGGATTGTGGCCATCTCCCTTTCCCGGCTTCCTCTTTCAGCCTGTGTCGTGGTGTGGCTTCTTTTCTCAGAGAAGAGCCCTGAAAAGATCCAAGCCTCTTCTGTGATGTGGGCCTCCTCCTCTCCTGCAGGACAATGAGCTCCCGTGCGGCTTTTGTCCGTGGCTGGACTGTGTTCGTCTTGATCTCAGAAGAGAGGCCGCACGGGATGGGGATGAGATTTCAACGGCTCCGGGAGCAACGCATCTCCTCACGTGGTCGAAGCCTTGGCAATCCCAAAGTGGAACCGCCGTGAAAACGGTTGACAAGCGGACACATGACCCAGGCACAGACGCAGAGGGAGGCTCACCAGAGACAGGCCGACATGCAAGACCCCGTTTTCTGGTGCATCGGGCACATTTCTCCAAACACACACACACACACACACACACACACACACACACACACCCCAACCGACAGAGAGAGGGCAGGAAACTCACAGAGTGTGAGAGAGAGACAGAGAAGCGAAAATGGGAGACACACAAACACATACACACACCGACAGTCCTACAGCAGTGGCACAGAAACAAACACCCCCAGGCAGGCGCTGAGGCTACGGGGTTCGGCTCTCGAGCAGGACGACCCTCGGTTGAGAGAGCAGCCCACCGGCCCGCAGGACGACCCGTCTTCCAGATCCCGGGGGCACGACTTCCGGGGAGACTCACCGGAACGGCGTCCGGGCGGGTCTGAGGCTGGGATGCCGCGCTGCTTCCCCCGGACTCCGCCTGTGCTTTCAACTATCGGGGCAGCCCTATGCCGCGACTCCTGGCATCCGGAGACGGTCCTGTCGACCCCGTGGAGAGGGCAGGCTGGAGCCTCGCAGCCCCGCCACCCAAGCACTGCCACGGAGGGCTCCTGTTTGCCAGGCCTCAGGGCGTGGTTGCTCTGACAACCGTGGGAACCACTGTGACGCAAGAGCACCCGCTCGCCACTCGCGCATGCGCATTGGCTGGGCCGCCCCGCGCTCCGCTGCAGGCAGTCAGGCTGCGTCCCCTTTAAACGACGGTGGCCGCTGGGCGCCGGGGGCTCTCCTGCTGCAGCCTTGGCAGCCGCTGCATCCGGGGTCCAGTACGGGGCCGCGTGGGAGAGGCGGCCGCGGGCGGCGTCCCAGGATCAAACCCCAGGAGTCCCGTCTTCAGGACCTCCGTGAGCCGATTTCCATCGGGGGAGGGGGAGCTTCAGGGCGCCTGCTGGGGTCAGGTCACGACCTCCCATCAGATCCGATTCTGGACCCCTCCGGGTAAGAATGGATGGTCTGAGCACATGGACTGAGGCAGGCAGGGCCTGGCTGCAGCCCAGAATGATCCCAGGGGCCTCAAGGCGTGGAGTCCGCTGAAAGTTCACTGACCCGTGAGCCCTCTGCCTCCCTCCTTTGAAACAGCAGTGCCCTGCCGTGGTTCTGAAGGGCCTGGGACCTAGCCGCGGGCCAAAAGTTTCAGGGGGTCAGTCCACCCAGGAGCAGAGGGGAGTCTCATTCTCAGGAATGAGACCGGATGTGCAGAGGAAATGCGACCAGCACCTGTCCCAGAAGACAAGGACTTGTCTTTCAAAGGGGGAGGGGGGCAGAGGGCTCAGATGCCTCAGTGACCTTTCAGTTGACAGCGCGCCTTGAGGCCTGTGGGATGATCGTGGGCTGCAGCCAGACCCTGCCTGCCTCACTAGATGTGCTCAGCCCATGCTTTCTCACCCGGAGGCTCCAGAATCGGATCTGAAGCAGAGTCCTGAGACCCCAGCAGGCGCCCTGAAGCTCCCCCTCCCGCGGTGGAAATCGGCTGAAACCCAAGCAGGTTTGCAGAGAGAAACAATCATGACAGGGATCTCCAGGAAGTGTCTCCCTGATGGACTGGGAAGTGATCCTTCTGGAAGACATCCAGCCAGCCCAGGAAGCATCTAAGCCCCGGAGAAACAGGGGATACACAGCCAGAGGGAGGACGGAGCCGAGGCCAGAGCCCAGGCGGGGTAGAACACCGTGCCACTGCCACGGGCTTCATCAGAGGGGTGCCAAACGGGTGGCTTGTCCAGTGAGGCCGGCGTTCCAGTGACTGGGATTGTGGCCATCTCCCTTTCCCGGCTTCCTCTTTCAGCCTGTGTCGTGGTGTGGCTTCTTTTCTCAGAGAAGAGCCCTGAAAAGATCCAAGCCTCTTCTGTGATGTGGGCCTCCTCCTCTCCTGCAGGACAATGAGCTCCCGTGCGGCTTTTGTCCGTGGCTGGACTGTGTTCGTCTTGATCTCAGAAGAGAGGCCGCACGGGATGGGGATGAGATTTCAACGGCTCCGGGAGCAACGCATCTCCTCACGTGGTCGAAGCCTTGGCAATCCCAAAGTGGAACCGCCGTGAAAACGGTTGACAAGCGGACACATGACCCAGGCACAGACGCAGAGGGAGGCTCACCAGAGACAGGCCGACATGCAAGACCCCGTTTTCTGGTGCATCGGGCACATTTCTCCAAACACACACACACACACACACACACACACACACACACCCCAACCGACAGAGAGAGGGCAGGAAACTCACAGAGTGTGAGAGAGAGACAGAGAAGCGAAAATGGGAGACACACAAACACATACACACACCGACAGTCCTACAGCAGTGGCGCAGAAACAAACACCCCCAGGCAGGCGCTGAGGCTACGGGGTTCGGCTCTCGAGCAGGACGACCCTCGGTTGAGAGAGCAGCCCACCGGCCCGCAGGACGACCCGTCTTCCAGATCCCGGGGGCACGACTTCCGGGGAGACTCACCGGAACGGCGTCCGGGCGGGTCTGAGGCTGGGATGCCGCGCTGCTTCCCCCGGACTCCGCCTGTGCTTTCAACTATCGGGGCAGCCCTATGCCGCGACTCCTGGCATCCGGAGACGGTCCTGTCGACCCCGTGGAGAGGGCAGGCTGGAGCCTCGCAGCCCCGCCACCCAAGCACTGCCACGGAGGGCTCCTGTTTGCCAGGCCTCAGGGCGTGGTTGCTCTGACAACCGTGGGAACCACTGTGACGCAAGAGCACCCGCTCGCCACTCGCGCATGCGCATTGGCTGGGCCGCCCCGCGCTCCGCTGCAGGCAGTCAGGCTGCGTCCCCTTTAAACGACGGTGGCCGCTGGGCGCCGGGGGCTCTCCTGCTGCAGCCTTGGCAGCCGCTGCATCCGGGGTCCAGTACGGGGCCGCGTGGGAGAGGCGGCCGCGGGCGGCGTCCCAGGATCAAACCCCAGGAGTCCCGTCTTCAGGACCTCCGTGAGCCGATTTCCATCGGGGGAGGGGGAGCTTCAGGGCGCCTGCTGGGGTCAGGTCACGACCTCCCATCAGATCCGATTCTGGACCCCTCCGGGTAAGAATGGATGGTCTGAGCACATGGACTGAGGCAGGCAGGGCCTGGCTGCAGCCCAGAATGATCCCAGGGGCCTCAAGGCGTGGAGTCCGCTGAAAGTTCACTGACCCGTGAGCCCTCTGCCTCCCTCCTTTGAAACAGCAGTGCCCTGCCGTGGTTCTGAAGGGCCTGGGACCTAGCCGCGGGCCAAAAGTTTCAGGGGGTCAGTCCACCCAGGAGCAGAGGGGAGTCTCATTCTCAGGAATGAGACCGGATGTGCAGAGGAAATGCGACCAGCACCTGTCCCAGAAGACAAGGACTTGTCTTTCAAAGGGGGAGGGGGGCAGAGGGCTCAGATGCCTCAGTGACCTTTCAGTTGACAGCGCGCCTTGAGGCCTGTGGGATGATCGTGGGCTGCAGCCAGACCCTGCCTGCCTCACTAGATGTGCTCAGCCCATGCTTTCTCACCCGGAGGCTCCAGAATCGGATCTGAAGCAGAGTCCTGAGACCCCAGCAGGCGCCCTGAAGCTCCCCCTCCCGCGGTGGAAATCGGCTGAAACCCAAGCAGGTTTGCAGAGAGAAACAATCATGACAGGGATCTCCAGGAAGTGTCTCCCTGATGGACTGGGAAGTGATCCTTCTGGAAGACATCCAGCCAGCCCAGGAAGCATCTAAGCCCCGGAGAAACAGGGGATACACAGCCAGAGGGAGGACGGAGCCGAGGCCAGAGCCCAGGCGGGGTAGAACACCGTGCCACTGCCACGGGCTTCATCAGAGGGGTGCCAAACGGGTGGCTTGTCCAGTGAGGCCGGCGTTCCAGTGACTGGGATTGTGGCCATCTCCCTTTCCCGGCTTCCTCTTTCAGCCTGTGTCGTGGTGTGGCTTCTTTTCTCAGAGAAGAGCCCTGAAAAGATCCAAGCCTCTTCTGTGATGTGGGCCTCCTCCTCTCCTGCAGGACAATGAGCTCCCGTGCGGCTTTTGTCCGTGGCTGGACTGTGTTCGTCTTGATCTCAGAAGAGAGGCCGCACGGGATGGGGATGAGATTTCAACGGCTCCGGGAGCAACGCATCTCCTCACGTGGTCGAAGCCTTGGCAATCCCAAAGTGGAACCGCCGTGAAAACGGTTGACAAGCGGACACATGACCCAGGCACAGACGCAGAGGGAGGCTCACCAGAGACAGGCCGACATGCAAGACCCCGTTTTCTGGTGCATCGGGCACATTTCTCCAAACACACACACACACACACACACACACACACACACACACACCCCAACCGACAGAGAGAGGGCAGGAAACTCACAGAGTGTGAGAGAGAGACAGAGAAGCGAAAATGGGAGACACACAAACACATACACACACCGACAGTCCTACAGCAGTGGCGCAGAAACAAACACCCCCAGGCAGGCGCTGAGGCTACGGGGTTCGGCTCTCGAGCAGGACGACCCTCGGTTGAGAGAGCAGCCCACCGGCCCGCAGGACGACCCGTCTTCCAGATCCCGGGGGCACGACTTCCGGGGAGACTCACCGGAACGGCGTCCGGGCGGGTCTGAGGCTGGGATGCCGCGCTGCTTCCCCCGGACTCCGCCTGTGCTTTCAACTATCGGGGCAGCCCTATGCCGCGACTCCTGGCATCCGGAGACGGTCCTGTCGACCCCGTGGAGAGGGCAGGCTGGAGCCTCGCAGCCCCGCCACCCAAGCACTGCCACGGAGGGCTCCTGTTTGCCAGGCCTCAGGGCGTGGTTGCTCTGACAACCGTGGGAACCACTGTGACGCAAGAGCACCCGCTCGCCACTCGCGCATGCGCATTGGCTGGGCCGCCCCGCGCTCCGCTGCAGGCAGTCAGGCTGCGTCCCCTTTAAACGACGGTGGCCGCTGGGCGCCGGGGGCTCTCCTGCTGCAGCCTTGGCAGCCGCTGCATCCGGGGTCCAGTACGGGGCCGCGTGGGAGAGGCGGCCGCGGGCGGCGTCCCAGGATCAAACCCCAGGAGTCCCGTCTTCAGGACCTCCGTGAGCCGATTTCCATCGGGGGAGGGGGAGCTTCAGGGCGCCTGCTGGGGTCAGGTCACGACCTCCCATCAGATCCGATTCTGGACCCCTCCGGGTAAGAATGGATGGTCTGAGCACATGGACTGAGGCAGGCAGGGCCTGGCTGCAGCCCAGAATGATCCCAGGGGCCTCAAGGCGTGGAGTCCGCTGAAAGTTCACTGACCCGTGAGCCCTCTGCCTCCCTCCTTTGAAACAGCAGTGCCCTGCCGTGGTTCTGAAGGGCCTGGGACCTAGCCGCGGGCCAAAAGTTTCAGGGGGTCAGTCCACCCAGGAGCAGAGGGGAGTCTCATTCTCAGGAATGAGACCGGATGTGCAGAGGAAATGCGACCAGCACCTGTCCCAGAAGACAAGGACTTGTCTTTCAAAGGGGGAGGGGGGCAGAGGGCTCAGATGCCTCAGTGACCTTTCAGTTGACAGCGCGCCTTGAGGCCTGTGGGATGATCGTGGGCTGCAGCCAGACCCTGCCTGCCTCACTAGATGTGCTCAGCCCATGCTTTCTCACCCGGAGGCTCCAGAATCGGATCTGAAGCAGAGTCCTGAGACCCCAGCAGGCGCCCTGAAGCTCCCCCTCCCGCGGTGGAAATCGGCTGAAACCCAAGCAGGTTTGCAGAGAGAAACAATCATGACAGGGATCTCCAGGAAGTGTCTCCCTGATGGACTGGGAAGTGATCCTTCTGGAAGACATCCAGCCAGCCCAGGAAGCATCTAAGCCCCGGAGAAACAGGGGATACACAGCCAGAGGGAGGACGGAGCCGAGGCCAGAGCCCAGGCGGGGTAGAACACCGTGCCACTGCCACGGGCTTCATCAGAGGGGTGCCAAACGGGTGGCTTGTCCAGTGAGGCCGGCGTTCCAGTGACTGGGATTGTGGCCATCTCCCTTTCCCGGCTTCCTCTTTCAGCCTGTGTCGTGGTGTGGCTTCTTTTCTCAGAGAAGAGCCCTGAAAAGATCCAAGCCTCTTCTGTGATGTGGGCCTCCTCCTCTCCTGCAGGACAATGAGCTCCCGTGCGGCTTTTGTCCGTGGCTGGACTGTGTTCGTCTTGATCTCAGAAGAGAGGCCGCACGGGATGGGGATGAGATTTCAACGGCTCCGGGAGCAACGCATCTCCTCACGTGGTCGAAGCCTTGGCAATCCCAAAGTGGAACCGCCGTGAAAACGGTTGACAAGCGGACACATGACCCAGGCACAGACGCAGAGGGAGGCTCACCAGAGACAGGCCGACATGCAAGACCCCGTTTTCTGGTGCATCGGGCACATTTCTCCAAACACACACACACACACACACACACACACACACACACACACACACCCCAACCGACAGAGAGAGGGCAGGAAACTCACAGAGTGTGAGAGAGAGACAGAGAAGCGAAAATGGGAGACACACAAACACATACACACACCGACAGTCCTACAGCAGTGGCGCAGAAACAAACACCCCCAGGCAGGCGCTGAGGCTACGGGGTTCGGCTCTCGAGCAGGACGACCCTCGGTTGAGAGAGCAGCCCACCGGCCCGCAGGACGACCCGTCTTCCAGATCCCGGGGGCACGACTTCCGGGGAGACTCACCGGAACGGCGTCCGGGCGGGTCTGAGGCTGGGATGCCGCGCTGCTTCCCCCGGACTCCGCCTGTGCTTTCAACTATCGGGGCAGCCCTATGCCGCGACTCCTGGCATCCGGAGACGGTCCTGTCGACCCCGTGGAGAGGGCAGGCTGGAGCCTCGCAGCCCCGCCACCCAAGCACTGCCACGGAGGGCTCCTGTTTGCCAGGCCTCAGGGCGTGGTTGCTCTGACAACCGTGGGAACCACTGTGACGCAAGAGCACCCGCTCGCCACTCGCGCATGCGCATTGGCTGGGCCGCCCCGCGCTCCGCTGCAGGCAGTCAGGCTGCGTCCCCTTTAAACGACGGTGGCCGCTGGGCGCCGGGGGCTCTCCTGCTGCAGCCTTGGCAGCCGCTGCATCCGGGGTCCAGTACGGGGCCGCGTGGGAGAGGCGGCCGCGGGCGGCGTCCCAGGATCAAACCCCAGGAGTCCCGTCTTCAGGACCTCCGTGAGCCGATTTCCATCGGGGGAGGGGGAGCTTCAGGGCGCCTGCTGGGGTCAGGTCACGACCTCCCATCAGATCCGATTCTGGACCCCTCCGGGTAAGAATGGATGGTCTGAGCACATGGACTGAGGCAGGCAGGGCCTGGCTGCAGCCCAGAATGATCCCAGGGGCCTCAAGGCGTGGAGTCCGCTGAAAGTTCACTGACCCGTGAGCCCTCTGCCTCCCTCCTTTGAAACAGCAGTGCCCTGCCGTGGTTCTGAAGGGCCTGGGACCTAGCCGCGGGCCAAAAGTTTCAGGGGGTCAGTCCACCCAGGAGCAGAGGGGAGTCTCATTCTCAGGAATGAGACCGGATGTGCAGAGGAAATGCGACCAGCACCTGTCCCAGAAGACAAGGACTTGTCTTTCAAAGGGGGAGGGGGGCAGAGGGCTCAGATGCCTCAGTGACCTTTCAGTTGACAGCGCGCCTTGAGGCCTGTGGGATGATCGTGGGCTGCAGCCAGACCCTGCCTGCCTCACTAGATGTGCTCAGCCCATGCTTTCTCACCCGGAGGCTCCAGAATCGGATCTGAAGCAGAGTCCTGAGACCCCAGCAGGCGCCCTGAAGCTCCCCCTCCCGCGGTGGAAATCGGCTGAAACCCAAGCAGGTTTGCAGAGAGAAACAATCATGACAGGGATCTCCAGGAAGTGTCTCCCTGATGGACTGGGAAGTGATCCTTCTGGAAGACATCCAGCCAGCCCAGGAAGCATCTAAGCCCCGGAGAAACAGGGGATACACAGCCAGAGGGAGGATGGAGCCGAGGCCAGAGCCCAGGCGGGGTAGAACACCGTGCCACTGCCACGGGCTTCATCAGAGGGGTGCCAAACGGGTGGCTTGTCCAGTGAGGCCGGCGTTCCAGTGACTGGGATTGTGGCCATCTCCCTTTCCCGGCTTCCTCTTTCAGCCTGTGTCGTGGTGTGGCTTCTTTTCTCAGAGAAGAGCCCTGAAAAGATCCAAGCCTCTTCTGTGATGTGGGCCTCCTCCTCTCCTGCAGGACAATGAGCTCCCGTGCGGCTTTTGTCCGTGGCTGGACTGTGTTCGTCTTGATCTCAGAAGAGAGGCCGCACGGGATGGGGATGAGATTTCAACGGCTCCGGGAGCAACGCATCTCCTCACGTGGTCGAAGCCTTGGCAATCCCAAAGTGGAACCGCCGTGAAAACGGTTGACAAGCGGACACATGACCCAGGCACAGACGCAGAGGGAGGCTCACCAGAGACAGGCCGACATGCAAGACCCCGTTTTCTGGTGCATCGGGCACATTTCTCCAAACACACACACACACACACACACACACACACACACACACACACACCCCAACCGACAGAGAGAGGGCAGGAAACTCACAGAGTGTGAGAGAGAGACAGAGAAGCGAAAATGGGAGACACACAAACACATACACACACCGACAGTCCTACAGCAGTGGCGCAGAAACAAACACCCCCAGGCAGGCGCTGAGGCTACGGGGTTCGGCTCTCGAGCAGGACGACCCTCGGTTGAGAGAGCAGCCCACCGGCCCGCAGGACGACCCGTCTTCCAGATCCCGGGGGCACGACTTCCGGGGAGACTCACCGGAACGGCGTCCGGGCGGGTCTGAGGCTGGGATGCCGCGCTGCTTCCCCCGGACTCCACCTGTGCTTTCAACTATCGGGGCAGCCCTATGCCGCGACTCCTGGCATCCGGAGACGGTCCTGTCGACCCCGTGGAGAGGGCAGGCTGGAGCCTCGCAGCCCCGCCACCCAAGCACTGCCACGGAGGGCTCCTGTTTGCCAGGCCTCAGGGCGTGGTTGCTCTGACAACCGTGGGAACCACTGTGACGCAAGAGCACCCGCTCGCCACTCGCGCATGCGCATTGGCTGGGCCGCCCCGCGCTCCGCTGCAGGCAGTCAGGCTGCGTCCCCTTTAAACGACGGTGGCCGCTGGGCGCCGGGGGCTCTCCTGCTGCAGCCTTGGCAGCCGCTGCATCCGGGGTCCAGTACGGGGCCGCGTGGGAGAGGCGGCCGCGGGCGGCGTCCCAGGATCAAACCCCAGGAGTCCCGTCTTCAGGACCTCCGTGAGCCGATTTCCATCGGGGGAGGGGGAGCTTCAGGGCGCCTGCTGGGGTCAGGTCACGACCTCCCATCAGATCCGATTCTGGACCCCTCCGGGTAAGAATGGATGGTCTGAGCACATGGACTGAGGCAGGCAGGGCCTGGCTGCAGCCCAGAATGATCCCAGGGGCCTCAAGGCGTGGAGTCCGCTGAAAGTTCACTGACCCGTGAGCCCTCTGCCTCCCTCCTTTGAAACAGCAGTGCCCTGCCGTGGTTCTGAAGGGCCTGGGACCTAGCCGCGGGCCAAAAGTTTCAGGGGGTCAGTCCACCCAGGAGCAGAGGGGAGTCTCATTCTCAGGAATGAGACCGGATGTGCAGAGGAAATGCGACCAGCACCTGTCCCAGAAGACAAGGACTTGTCTTTCAAAGGGGGAGGGGGGCAGAGGGCTCAGATGCCTCAGTGACCTTTCAGTTGACAGCGCGCCTTGAGGCCTGTGGGATGATCGTGGGCTGCAGCCAGACCCTGCCTGCCTCACTAGATGTGCTCAGCCCATGCTTTCTCACCCGGAGGCTCCAGAATCGGATCTGAAGCAGAGTCCTGAGACCCCAGCAGGCGCCCTGAAGCTCCCCCTCCCGCGGTGGAAATCGGCTGAAACCCAAGCAGGTTTGCAGAGAGAAACAATCATGACAGGGATCTCCAGGAAGTGTCTCCCTGATGGACTGGGAAGTGATCCTTCTGGAAGACATCCAGCCAGCCCAGGAAGCATCTAAGCCCCGGAGAAACAGGGGATACACAGCCAGAGGGAGGACGGAGCCGAGGCCAGAGCCCAGGCGGGGTAGAACACCGTGCCACTGCCACGGGCTTCATCAGAGGGGTGCCAAACGGGTGGCTTGTCCAGTGAGGCCGGCGTTCCAGTGACTGGGATTGTGGCCATCTCCCTTTCCCGGCTTCCTCTTTCAGCCTGTGTCGTGGTGTGGCTTCTTTTCTCAGAGAAGAGCCCTGAAAAGATCCAAGCCTCTTCTGTGATGTGGGCCTCCTCCTCTCCTGCAGGACAATGAGCTCCCGTGCGGCTTTTGTCCGTGGCTGGACTGTGTTCGTCTTGATCTCAGAAGAGAGGCCGCACGGGATGGGGATGAGATTTCAACGGCTCCGGGAGCAACGCATCTCCTCACGTGGTCGAAGCCTTGGCAATCCCAAAGTGGAACCGCCGTGAAAACGGTTGACAAGCGGACACATGACCCAGGCACAGACGCAGAGGGAGGCTCACCAGAGACAGGCCGACATGCAAGACCCCGTTTTCTGGTGCATCGGGCACATTTCTCCAAACACACACACACACACACACACACACACACACACACACACACACCCCAACCGACAGAGAGAGGGCAGGAAACTCACAGAGTGTGAGAGAGAGACAGAGAAGCGAAAATGGGAGACACACAAACACATACACACACCGACAGTCCTACAGCAGTGGCGCAGAAACAAACACCCCCAGGCAGGCGCTGAGGCTACGGGGTTCGGCTCTCGAGCAGGACGACCCTCGGTTGAGAGAGCAGCCCACCGGCCCGCAGGACGACCCGTCTTCCAGATCCCGGGGGCACGACTTCCGGGGAGACTCACCGGAACGGCGTCCGGGCGGGTCTGAGGCTGGGATGCCGCGCTGCTTCCCCCGGACTCCGCCTGTGCTTTCAACTATCGGGGCAGCCCTATGCCGCGACTCCTGGCATCCGGAGATGGTCCTGTCGACCCCGTGGAGAGGGCAGGCTGGAGCCTCGCAGCCCCGCCACCCAAGCACTGCCACGGAGGGCTCCTGTTTGCCAGGCCTCAGGGCGTGGTTGCTCTGACAACCGTGGGAACCACTGTGACGCAAGAGCACCCGCTCGCCACTCGCGCATGCGCATTGGCTGGGCCGCCCCGCGCTCCGCTGCAGGCAGTCAGGCTGCGTCCCCTTTAAACGACGGTGGCCGCTGGGCGCCGGGGGCTCTCCTGCTGCAGCCTTGGCAGCCGCTGCATCCGGGGTCCAGTACGGGGCCGCGTGGGAGAGGCGGCCGCGGGCGGCGTCCCAGGATCAAACCCCAGGAGTCCCGTCTTCAGGACCTCCGTGAGCCGATTTCCATCGGGGGAGGGGGAGCTTCAGGGCGCCTGCTGGGGTCAGGTCACGACCTCCCATCAGATCCGATTCTGGACCCCTCCGGGTAAGAATGGATGGTCTGAGCACATGGACTGAGGCAGGCAGGGCCTGGCTGCAGCCCAGAATGATCCCAGGGGCCTCAAGGCGTGGAGTCCGCTGAAAGTTCACTGACCCGTGAGCCCTCTGCCTCCCTCCTTTGAAACAGCAGTGCCCTGCCGTGGTTCTGAAGGGCCTGGGACCTAGCCGCGGGCCAAAAGTTTCAGGGGGTCAGTCCACCCAGGAGCAGAGGGGAGTCTCATTCTCAGGAATGAGACCGGATGTGCAGAGGAAATGCGACCAGCACCTGTCCCAGAAGACAAGGACTTGTCTTTCAAAGGGGGAGGGGGGCAGAGGGCTCAGATGCCTCAGTGACCTTTCAGTTGACAGCGCGCCTTGAGGCCTGTGGGATGATCGTGGGCTGCAGCCAGACCCTGCCTGCCTCACTAGATGTGCTCAGCCCATGCTTTCTCACCCGGAGGCTCCAGAATCGGATCTGAAGCAGAGTCCTGAGACCCCAGCAGGCGCCCTGAAGCTCCCCCTCCCGCGGTGGAAATCGGCTGAAACCCAAGCAGGTTTGCAGAGAGAAACAATCATGACAGGGATCTCCAGGAAGTGTCTCCCTGATGGACTGGGAAGTGATCCTTCTGGAAGACATCCAGCCAGCCCAGGAAGCATCTAAGCCCCGGAGAAACAGGGGATACACAGCCAGAGGGAGGACGGAGCCGAGGCCAGAGCCCAGGCGGGGTAGAACACCGTGCCACTGCCACGGGCTTCATCAGAGGGGTGCCAAACGGGTGGCTTGTCCAGTGAGGCCGGCGTTCCAGTGACTGGGATTGTGGCCATCTCCCTTTCCCGGCTTCCTCTTTCAGCCTGTGTCGTGGTGTGGCTTCTTTTCTCAGAGAAGAGCCCTGAAAAGATCCAAGCCTCTTCTGTGATGTGGGCCTCCTCCTCTCCTGCAGGACAATGAGCTCCCGTGCGGCTTTTGTCCGTGGCTGGACTGTGTTCGTCTTGATCTCAGAAGAGAGGCCGCACGGGATGGGGATGAGATTTCAACGGCTCCGGGAGCAACGCATCTCCTCACGTGGTCGAAGCCTTGGCAATCCCAAAGTGGAACCGCCGTGAAAACGGTTGACAAGCGGACACATGACCCAGGCACAGACGCAGAGGGAGGCTCACCAGAGACAGGCCGACATGCAAGACCCCGTTTTCTGGTGCATCGGGCACATTTCTCCAAACACACACACACACACACACACACACACACACACACACACCCCAACCGACAGAGAGAGGGCAGGAAACTCACAGAGTGTGAGAGAGAGACAGAGAAGCGAAAATGGGAGACACACAAACACATACACACACCGACAGTCCTACAGCAGTGGCGCAGAAACAAACACCCCCAGGCAGGCGCTGAGGCTACGGGGTTCGGCTCTCGAGCAGGACGACCCTCGGTTGAGAGAGCAGCCCACCGGCCCGCAGGACGACCCGTCTTCCAGATCCCGGGGGCACGACTTCCGGGGAGACTCACCGGAACGGCGTCCGGGCGGGTCTGAGGCTGGGATGCCGCGCTGCTTCCCCCGGACTCCGCCTGTGCTTTCAACTATCGGGGCAGCCCTATGCCGCGACTCCTGGCATCCGGAGACGGTCCTGTCGACCCCGTGGAGAGGGCAGGCTGGAGCCTCGCAGCCCCGCCACCCAAGCACTGCCACGGAGGGCTCCTGTTTGCCAGGCCTCAGGGCGTGGTTGCTCTGACAACCGTGGGAACCACTGTGACGCAAGAGCACCCGCTCGCCACTCGCGCATGCGCATTGGCTGGGCCGCCCCGCGCTCCGCTGCAGGCAGTCAGGCTGCGTCCCCTTTAAACGACGGTGGCCGCTGGGCGCCGGGGGCTCTCCTGCTGCAGCCTTGGCAGCCGCTGCATCCGGGGTCCAGTACGGGGCCGCGTGGGAGAGGCGGCCGCGGGCGGCGTCCCAGGATCAAACCCCAGGAGTCCCGTCTTCAGGACCTCCGTGAGCCGATTTCCATCGGGGGAGGGGGAGCTTCAGGGCGCCTGCTGGGGTCAGGTCACGACCTCCCATCAGATCCGATTCTGGACCCCTCCGGGTAAGAATGGATGGTCTGAGCACATGGACTGAGGCAGGCAGGGCCTGGCTGCAGCCCAGAATGATCCCAGGGGCCTCAAGGCGTGGAGTCCGCTGAAAGTTCACTGACCCGTGAGCCCTCTGCCTCCCTCCTTTGAAACAGCAGTGCCCTGCCGTGGTTCTGAAGGGCCTGGGACCTAGCCGCGGGCCAAAAGTTTCAGGGGGTCAGTCCACCCAGGAGCAGAGGGGAGTCTCATTCTCAGGAATGAGACCGGATGTGCAGAGGAAATGCGACCAGCACCTGTCCCAGAAGACAAGGACTTGTCTTTCAAAGGGGGAGGGGGGCAGAGGGCTCAGATGCCTCAGTGACCTTTCAGTTGACAGCGCGCCTTGAGGCCTGTGGGATGATCGTGGGCTGCAGCCAGACCCTGCCTGCCTCACTAGATGTGCTCAGCCCATGCTTTCTCACCCGGAGGCTCCAGAATCGGATCTGAAGCAGAGTCCTGAGACCCCAGCAGGCGCCCTGAAGCTCCCCCTCCCGCGGTGGAAATCGGCTGAAACCCAAGCAGGTTTGCAGAGAGAAACAATCATGACAGGGATCTCCAGGAAGTGTCTCCCTGATGGACTGGGAAGTGATCCTTCTGGAAGACATCCAGCCAGCCCAGGAAGCATCTAAGCCCCGGAGAAACAGGGGATACACAGCCAGAGGGAGGACGGAGCCGAGGCCAGAGCCCAGGCGGGGTAGAACACCGTGCCACTGCCACGGGCTTCATCAGAGGGGTGCCAAACGGGTGGCTTGTCCAGTGAGGCCGGCGTTCCAGTGACTGGGATTGTGGCCATCTCCCTTTCCCGGCTTCCTCTTTCAGCCTGTGTCGTGGTGTGGCTTCTTTTCTCAGAGAAGAGCCCTGAAAAGATCCAAGCCTCTTCTGTGATGTGGGCCTCCTCCTCTCCTGCAGGACAATGAGCTCCCGTGCGGCTTTTGTCCGTGGCTGGACTGTGTTCGTCTTGATCTCAGAAGAGAGGCCGCACGGGATGGGGATGAGATTTCAACGGCTCCGGGAGCAACGCATCTCCTCACGTGGTCGAAGCCTTGGCAATCCCAAAGTGGAACCGCCGTGAAAACGGTTGACAAGCGGACACATGACCCACAGACGCAGAGGGAGGCTCACCAGAGACAGGCCGACATGCAAGACCCCGTTTTCTGGTGCATCGGGCACATTTCTCCAAACACACACACACACACACACACACACACACACACACACACACACCCCAACCGACAGAGAGAGGGCAGGAAACTCACAGAGTGTGAGAGAGAGACAGAGAAGCGAAAATGGGAGACACACAAACACATACACACACCGACAGTCCTACAGCAGTGGCGCAGAAACAAACACCCCCAGGCAGGCGCTGAGGCTACGGGGTTCGGCTCTCGAGCAGGACGACCCTCGGTTGAGAGAGCAGCCCACCGGCCCGCAGGACGACCCGTCTTCCAGATCCCGGGGGCACGACTTCCGGGGAGACTCACCGGAACGGCGTCCGGGCGGGTCTGAGGCTGGGATGCCGCGCTGCTTCCCCCGGACTCCGCCTGTGCTTTCAACTATCGGGGCAGCCCTATGCCGCGACTCCTGGCATCCGGAGACGGTCCTGTCGACCCCGTGGAGAGGGCAGGCTGGAGCCTCGCAGCCCCGCCACCCAAGCACTGCCACGGAGGGCTCCTGTTTGCCAGGCCTCAGGGCGTGGTTGCTCTGACAACCGTGGGAACCACTGTGACGCAAGAGCACCCGCTCGCCACTCGCGCATGCGCATTGGCTGGGCCGCCCCGCGCTCCGCTGCAGGCAGTCAGGCTGCGTCCCCTTTAAACGACGGTGGCCGCTGGGCGCCGGGGGCTCTCCTGCTGCAGCCTTGGCAGCCGCTGCATCCGGGGTCCAGTACGGGGCCGCGTGGGAGAGGCGGCCGCGGGCGGCGTCCCAGGATCAAACCCCAGGAGTCCCGTCTTCAGGACCTCCGTGAGCCGATTTCCATCGGGGGAGGGGGAGCTTCAGGGCGCCTGCTGGGGTCAGGTCACGACCTCCCATCAGATCCGATTCTGGACCCCTCCGGGTAAGAATGGATGGTCTGAGCACATGGACTGAGGCAGGCAGGGCCTGGCTGCAGCCCAGAATGATCCCAGGGGCCTCAAGGCGTGGAGTCCGCTGAAAGTTCACTGACCCGTGAGCCCTCTGCCTCCCTCCTTTGAAACAGCAGTGCCCTGCCGTGGTTCTGAAGGGCCTGGGACCTAGCCGCGGGCCAAAAGTTTCAGGGGGTCAGTCCACCCAGGAGCAGAGGGGAGTCTCATTCTCAGGAATGAGACCGGATGTGCAGAGGAAATGCGACCAGCACCTGTCCCAGAAGACAAGGACTTGTCTTTCAAAGGGGGAGGGGGGCAGAGGGCTCAGATGCCTCAGTGACCTTTCAGTTGACAGCGCGCCTTGAGGCCTGTGGGATGATCGTGGGCTGCAGCCAGACCCTGCCTGCCTCACTAGATGTGCTCAGCCCATGCTTTCTCACCCGGAGGCTCCAGAATCGGATCTGAAGCAGAGTCCTGAGACCCCAGCAGGCGCCCTGAAGCTCCCCCTCCCGCGGTGGAAATCGGCTGAAACCCAAGCAGGTTTGCAGAGAGAAACAATCATGACAGGGATCTCCAGGAAGTGTCTCCCTGATGGACTGGGAAGTGATCCTTCTGGAAGACATCCAGCCAGCCCAGGAAGCATCTAAGCCCCGGAGAAACAGGGGATACACAGCCAGAGGGAGGACGGAGCCGAGGCCAGAGCCCAGGCGGGGTAGAACACCGTGCCACTGCCACGGGCTTCATCAGAGGGGTGCCAAACGGGTGGCTTGTCCAGTGAGGCCGGCGTTCCAGTGACTGGGATTGTGGCCATCTCCCTTTCCCGGCTTCCTCTTTCAGCCTGTGTCGTGGTGTGGCTTCTTTTCTCAGAGAAGAGCCCTGAAAAGATCCAAGCCTCTTCTGTGATGTGGGCCTCCTCCTCTCCTGCAGGACAATGAGCTCCCGTGCGGCTTTTGTCCGTGGCTGGACTGTGTTCGTCTTGATCTCAGAAGAGAGGCCGCACGGGATGGGGATGAGATTTCAACGGCTCCGGGAGCAACGCATCTCCTCACGTGGTCGAAGCCTTGGCAATCCCAAAGTGGAACCGCCGTGAAAACGGTTGACAAGCGGACACATGACCCAGGCACAGACGCAGAGGGAGGCTCACCAGAGACAGGCCGACATGCAAGACCCCGTTTTCTGGTGCATCGGGCACATTTCTCCAAACACACACACACACACACACACACACACACACACACACACACACCCCAACCGACAGAGAGAGGGCAGGAAACTCACAGAGTGTGAGAGAGAGACAGAGAAGCGAAAATGGGAGACACACAAACACATACACACACCGACAGTCCTACAGCAGTGGCGCAGAAACAAACACCCCCAGGCAGGCGCTGAGGCTACGGGGTTCGGCTCTCGAGCAGGACGACCCTCGGTTGAGAGAGCAGCCCACCGGCCCGCAGGACGACCCGTCTTCCAGATCCCGGGGGCACGACTTCCGGGGAGACTCACCGGAACGGCGTCCGGGCGGGTCTGAGGCTGGGATGCCGCGCTGCTTCCCCCGGACTCCGCCTGTGCTTTCAACTATCGGGGCAGCCCTATGCCGCGACTCCTGGCATCCGGAGACGGTCCTGTCGACCCCGTGGAGAGGGCAGGCTGGAGCCTCGCAGCCCCGCCACCCAAGCACTGCCACGGAGGGCTCCTGTTTGCCAGGCCTCAGGGCGTGGTTGCTCTGACAACCGTGGGAACCACTGTGACGCAAGAGCACCCGCTCGCCACTCGCGCATGCGCATTGGCTGGGCCGCCCCGCGCTCCGCTGCAGGCAGTCAGGCTGCGTCCCCTTTAAACGACGGTGGCCGCTGGGCGCCGGGGGCTCTCCTGCTGCAGCCTTGGCAGCCGCTGCATCCGGGGTCCAGTACGGGGCCGCGTGGGAGAGGCGGCCGCGGGCGGCGTCCCAGGATCAAACCCCAGGAGTCCCGTCTTCAGGACCTCCGTGAGCCGATTTCCATCGGGGGAGGGGGAGCTTCAGGGCGCCTGCTGGGGTCAGGTCACGACCTCCCATCAGATCCGATTCTGGACCCCTCCGGGTAAGAATGGATGGTCTGAGCACATGGACTGAGGCAGGCAGGGCCTGGCTGCAGCCCAGAATGATCCCAGGGGCCTCAAGGCGTGGAGTCCGCTGAAAGTTCACTGACCCGTGAGCCCTCTGCCTCCCTCCTTTGAAACAGCAGTGCCCTGCCGTGGTTCTGAAGGGCCTGGGACCTAGCCGCGGGCCAAAAGTTTCAGGGGGTCAGTCCACCCAGGAGCAGAGGGGAGTCTCATTCTCAGGAATGAGACCGGATGTGCAGAGGAAATGCGACCAGCACCTGTCCCAGAAGACAAGGACTTGTCTTTCAAAGGGGGAGGGGGGCAGAGGGCTCAGATGCCTCAGTGACCTTTCAGTTGACAGCGCGCCTTGAGGCCTGTGGGATGATCGTGGGCTGCAGCCAGACCCTGCCTGCCTCACTAGATGTGCTCAGCCCATGCTTTCTCACCCGGAGGCTCCAGAATCGGATCTGAAGCAGAGTCCTGAGACCCCAGCAGGCGCCCTGAAGCTCCCCCTCCCGCGGTGGAAATCGGCTGAAACCCAAGCAGGTTTGCAGAGAGAAACAATCATGACAGGGATCTCCAGGAAGTGTCTCCCTGATGGACTGGGAAGTGATCCTTCTGGAAGACATCCAGCCAGCCCAGGAAGCATCTAAGCCCCGGAGAAACAGGGGATACACAGCCAGAGGGAGGACGGAGCCGAGGCCAGAGCCCAGGCGGGGTAGAACACCGTGCCACTGCCACGGGCTTCATCAGAGGGGTGCCAAACGGGTGGCTTGTCCAGTGAGGCCGGCGTTCCAGTGACTGGGATTGTGGCCATCTCCCTTTCCCGGCTTCCTCTTTCAGCCTGTGTCGTGGTGTGGCTTCTTTTCTCAGAGAAGAGCCCTGAAAAGATCCAAGCCTCTTCTGTGATGTGGGCCTCCTCCTCTCCTGCAGGACAATGAGCTCCCGTGCGGCTTTTGTCCGTGGCTGGACTGTGTTCGTCTTGATCTCAGAAGAGAGGCCGCACGGGATGGGGATGAGATTTCAACGGCTCCGGGAGCAACGCATCTCCTCACGTGGTCGAAGCCTTGGCAATCCCAAAGTGGAACCGCCGTGAAAACGGTTGACAAGCGGACACATGACCCAGGCACAGACGCAGAGGGAGGCTCACCAGAGACAGGCCGACATGCAAGACCCCGTTTTCTGGTGCATCGGGCACATTTCTCCAAACACACACACACACACACACACACACACACACACACACACACACCCAACCGACAGAGAGAGGGCAGGAAACTCACAGAGTGTGAGAGAGAGACAGAGAAGCGAAAATGGGAGACACACAAACACATACACACACCGACAGTCCTACAGCAGTGGCGCAGAAACAAACACCCCCAGGCAGGCGCTGAGGCTACGGGGTTCGGCTCTCGAGCAGGACGACCCTCGGTTGAGAGAGCAGCCCACCGGCCCGCAGGACGACCCGTCTTCCAGATCCCGGGGGCACGACTTCCGGGGAGACTCACCGGAACGGCGTCCGGGCGGGTCTGAGGCTGGGATGCCGCGCTGCTTCCCCCGGACTCCGCCTGTGCTTTCAACTATCGGGGCAGCCCTATGCCGCGACTCCTGGCATCCGGAGACGGTCCTGTCGACCCCGTGGAGAGGGCAGGCTGGAGCCTCGCAGCCCCGCCACCCAAGCACTGCCACGGAGGGCTCCTGTTTGCCAGGCCTCAGGGCGTGGTTGCTCTGACAACCGTGGGAACCACTGTGACGCAAGAGCACCCGCTCGCCACTCGCGCATGCGCATTGGCTGGGCCGCCCCGCGCTCCGCTGCAGGCAGTCAGGCTGCGTCCCCTTTAAACGACGGTGGCCGCTGGGCGCCGGGGGCTCTCCTGCTGCAGCCTTGGCAGCCGCTGCATCCGGGGTCCAGTACGGGGCCGCGTGGGAGAGGCGGCCGCGGGCGGCGTCCCAGGATCAAACCCCAGGAGTCCCGTCTTCAGGACCTCCGTGAGCCGATTTCCATCGGGGGAGGGGGAGCTTCAGGGCGCCTGCTGGGGTCAGGTCACGACCTCCCATCAGATCCGATTCTGGACCCCTCCGGGTAAGAATGGATGGTCTGAGCACATGGACTGAGGCAGGCAGGGCCTGGCTGCAGCCCAGAATGATCCCAGGGGCCTCAAGGCGTGGAGTCCGCTGAAAGTTCACTGACCCGTGAGCCCTCTGCCTCCCTCCTTTGAAACAGCAGTGCCCTGCCGTGGTTCTGAAGGGCCTGGGACCTAGCCGCGGGCCAAAAGTTTCAGGGGGTCAGTCCACCCAGGAGCAGAGGGGAGTCTCATTCTCAGGAATGAGACCGGATGTGCAGAGGAAATGCGACCAGCACCTGTCCCAGAAGACAAGGACTTGTCTTTCAAAGGGGGAGGGGGGCAGAGGGCTCAGATGCCTCAGTGACCTTTCAGTTGACAGCGCGCCTTGAGGCCTGTGGGATGATCGTGGGCTGCAGCCAGACCCTGCCTGCCTCACTAGATGTGCTCAGCCCATGCTTTCTCACCCGGAGGCTCCAGAATCGGATCTGAAGCAGAGTCCTGAGACCCCAGCAGGCGCCCTGAAGCTCCCCCTCCCGCGGTGGAAATCGGCTGAAACCCAAGCAGGTTTGCAGAGAGAAACAATCATGACAGGGATCTCCAGGAAGTGTCTCCCTGATGGACTGGGAAGTGATCCTTCTGGAAGACATCCAGCCAGCCCAGGAAGCATCTAAGCCCCGGAGAAACAGGGGATACACAGCCAGAGGGAGGACGGAGCCGAGGCCAGAGCCCAGGCGGGGTAGAACACCGTGCCACTGCCACGGGCTTCATCAGAGGGGTGCCAAACGGGTGGCTTGTCCAGTGAGGCCGGCGTTCCAGTGACTGGGATTGTGGCCACCTCCCTTTCCCGGCTTCCTCTTTCAGCCTGTGTCGTGGTGTGGCTTCTTTTCTCAGAGAAGAGCCCTGAAAAGATCCAAGCCTCTTCTGTGATGTGGGCCTCCTCCTCTCCTGCAGGACAATGAGCTCCCGTGCGGCTTTTGTCCGTGGCTGGACTGTGTTCGTCTTGATCTCAGAAGAGAGGCCGCACGGGATGGGGATGAGATTTCAACGGCTCCGGGAGCAACGCATCTCCTCACGTGGTCGAAGCCTTGGCAATCCCAAAGTGGAACCGCCGTGAAAACGGTTGACAAGCGGACACATGACCCAGGCACAGACGCAGAGGGAGGCTCACCAGAGACAGGCCGACATGCAAGACCCCGTTTTCTGGCTGGTGCATCGGGCACATTTCTCCAAACACACACACACACACACACACACACACACACACACACACCCCAACCGACAGAGAGAGGGCAGGAAACTCACAGAGTGTGAGAGAGAGACAGAGAAGCGAAAATGGGAGACACACAAACACATACACACACCGACAGTCCTACAGCAGTGGCGCAGAAACAAACACCCCCAGGCAGGCGCTGAGGCTACGGGGTTCGGCTCTCGAGCAGGACGACCCTCGGTTGAGAGAGCAGCCCACCGGCCCGCAGGACGACCCGTCTTCCAGATCCCGGGGGCACGACTTCCGGGGAGACTCACCGGAACGGCGTCCGGGCGGGTCTGAGGCTGGGATGCCGCGCTGCTTCCCCCGGACTCCGCCTGTGCTTTCAACTATCGGGGCAGCCCTATGCCGCGACTCCTGGCATCCGGAGACGGTCCTGTCGACCCCGTGGAGAGGGCAGGCTGGAGCCTCGCAGCCCCGCCACCCAAGCACTGCCACGGAGGGCTCCTGTTTGCCAGGCCTCAGGGCGTGGTTGCTCTGACAACCGTGGGAACCACTGTGACGCAAGAGCACCCGCTCGCCACTCGCGCATGCGCATTGGCTGGGCCGCCCCGCGCTCCGCTGCAGGCAGTCAGGCTGCGTCCCCTTTAAACGACGGTGGCCGCTGGGCGCCGGGGGCTCTCCTGCTGCAGCCTTGGCAGCCGCTGCATCCGGGGTCCAGTACGGGGCCGCGTGGGAGAGGCGGCCGCGGGCGGCGTCCCAGGATCAAACCCCAGGAGTCCCGTCTTCAGGACCTCCGTGAGCCGATTTCCATCGGGGGAGGGGGAGCTTCAGGGCGCCTGCTGGGGTCAGGTCACGACCTCCCATCAGATCCGATTCTGGACCCCTCCGGGTAAGAATGGATGGTCTGAGCACATGGACTGAGGCAGGCAGGGCCTGGCTGCAGCCCAGAATGATCCCAGGGGCCTCAAGGCGTGGAGTCCGCTGAAAGTTCACTGACCCGTGAGCCCTCTGCCTCCCTCCTTTGAAACAGCAGTGCCCTGCCGTGGTTCTGAAGGGCCTGGGACCTAGCCGCGGGCCAAAAGTTTCAGGGGGTCAGTCCACCCAGGAGCAGAGGGGAGTCTCATTCTCAGGAATGAGACCGGATGTGCAGAGGAAATGCGACCAGCACCTGTCCCAGAAGACAAGGACTTGTCTTTCAAAGGGGGAGGGGGGCAGAGGGCTCAGATGCCTCAGTGACCTTTCAGTTGACAGCGCGCCTTGAGGCCTGTGGGATGATCGTGGGCTGCAGCCAGACCCTGCCTGCCTCACTAGATGTGCTCAGCCCATGCTTTCTCACCCGGAGGCTCCAGAATCGGATCTGAAGCAGAGTCCTGAGACCCCAGCAGGCGCCCTGAAGCTCCCCCTCCCGCGGTGGAAATCGGCTGAAACCCAAGCAGGTTTGCAGAGAGAAACAATCATGACAGGGATCTCCAGGAAGTGTCTCCCTGATGGACTGGGAAGTGATCCTTCTGGAAGACATCCAGCCAGCCCAGGAAGCATCTAAGCCCCGGAGAAACAGGGGATACACAGCCAGAGGGAGGACGGAGCCGAGGCCAGAGCCCAGGCGGGGTAGAACACCGTGCCACTGCCACGGGCTTCATCAGAGGGGTGCCAAACGGGTGGCTTGTCCAGTGAGGCCGGCGTTCCAGTGACTGGGATTGTGGCCACCTCCCTTTCCCGGCTTCCTCTTTCAGCCTGTGTCGTGGTGTGGCTTCTTTTCTCAGAGAAGAGCCCTGAAAAGATCCAAGCCTCTTCTGTGATGTGGGCCTCCTCCTCTCCTGCAGGACAATGAGCTCCCGTGCGGCTTTTGTCCGTGGCTGGACTGTGTTCGTCTTGATCTCAGAAGAGAGGCCGCACGGGATGGGGATGAGATTTCAACGGCTCCGGGAGCAACGCATCTCCTCACGTGGTCGAAGCCTTGGCAATCCCAAAGTGGAACCGCCGTGAAAACGGTTGACAAGCGGACACATGACCCAGGCACAGACGCAGAGGGAGGCTCACCAGAGACAGGCCGACATGCAAGACCCCGTTTTCTGGTGCATCGGGCACATTTCTCCAAACACACACACACACACACACACACACACACACACACACACACACCCCAACCGACAGAGAGAGGGCAGGAAACTCACAGAGTGTGAGAGAGAGACAGAGAAGCGAAAATGGGAGACACACAAACACATACACACACCGACAGTCCTACAGCAGTGGCGCAGAAACAAACACCCCCAGGCAGGCGCTGAGGCTACGGGGTTCGGCTCTCGAGCAGGACGACCCTCGGTTGAGAGAGCAGCCCACCGGCCCGCAGGACGACCCGTCTTCCAGATCCCGGGGGCACGACTTCCGGGGAGACTCACCGGAACGGCGTCCGGGCGGGTCTGAGGCTGGGATGCCGCGCTGCTTCCCCCGGACTCCGCCTGTGCTTTCAACTATCGGGGCAGCCCTATGCCGCGACTCCTGGCATCCGGAGACGGTCCTGTCGACCCCGTGGAGAGGGCAGGCTGGAGCCTCGCAGCCCCGCCACCCAAGCACTGCCACGGAGGGCTCCTGTTTGCCAGGCCTCAGGGCGTGGTTGCTCTGACAACCGTGGGAACCACTGTGACGCAAGAGCACCCGCTCGCCACTCGCGCATGCGCATTGGCTGGGCCGCCCCGCGCTCCGCTGCAGGCAGTCAGGCTGCGTCCCCTTTAAACGACGGTGGCCGCTGGGCGCCGGGGGCTCTCCTGCTGCAGCCTTGGCAGCCGCTGCATCCGGGGTCCAGTACGGGGCCGCGTGGGAGAGGCGGCCGCGGGCGGCGTCCCAGGATCAAACCCCAGGAGTCCCGTCTTCAGGACCTCCGTGAGCCGATTTCCATCGGGGGAGGGGGAGCTTCAGGGCGCCTGCTGGGGTCAGGTCACGACCTCCCATCAGATCCGATTCTGGACCCCTCCGGGTAAGAATGGATGGTCTGAGCACATGGACTGAGGCAGGCAGGGCCTGGCTGCAGCCCAGAATGATCCCAGGGGCCTCAAGGCGTGGAGTCCGCTGAAAGTTCACTGACCCGTGAGCCCTCTGCCTCCCTCCTTTGAAACAGCAGTGCCCTGCCGTGGTTCTGAAGGGCCTGGGACCTAGCCGCGGGCCAAAAGTTTCAGGGGGTCAGTCCACCCAGGAGCAGAGGGGAGTCTCATTCTCAGGAATGAGACCGGATGTGCAGAGGAAATGCGACCAGCACCTGTCCCAGAAGACAAGGACTTGTCTTTCAAAGGGGGAGGGGGGCAGAGGGCTCAGATGCCTCAGTGACCTTTCAGTTGACAGCGCGCCTTGAGGCCTGTGGGATGATCGTGGGCTGCAGCCAGACCCTGCCTGCCTCACTAGATGTGCTCAGCCCATGCTTTCTCACCCGGAGGCTCCAGAATCGGATCTGAAGCAGAGTCCTGAGACCCCAGCAGGCGCCCTGAAGCTCCCCCTCCCGCGGTGGAAATCGGCTGAAACCCAAGCAGGTTTGCAGAGAGAAACAATCATGACAGGGATCTCCAGGAAGTGTCTCCCTGATGGACTGGGAAGTGATCCTTCTGGAAGACATCCAGCCAGCCCAGGAAGCATCTAAGCCCCGGAGAAACAGGGGATACACAGCCAGAGGGAGGACGGAGCCGAGGCCAGAGCCCAGGCGGGGTAGAACACCGTGCCACTGCCACGGGCTTCATCAGAGGGGTGCCAAACGGGTGGCTTGTCCAGTGAGGCCGGCGTTCCAGTGACTGGGATTGTGGCCATCTCCCTTTCCCGGCTTCCTCTTTCAGCCTGTGTCGTGGTGTGGCTTCTTTTCTCAGAGAAGAGCCCTGAAAAGATCCAAGCCTCTTCTGTGATGTGGGCCTCCTCCTCTCCTGCAGGACAATGAGCTCCCGTGCGGCTTTTGTCCGTGGCTGGACTGTGTTCGTCTTGATCTCAGAAGAGAGGCCGCACGGGATGGGGATGAGATTTCAACGGCTCCGGGAGCAACGCATCTCCTCACGTGGTCGAAGCCTTGGCAATCCCAAAGTGGAACCGCCGTGAAAACGGTTGACAAGCGGACACATGACCCAGGCACAGACGCAGAGGGAGGCTCACCAGAGACAGGCCGACATGCAAGACCCCGTTTTCTGGTGCATCGGGCACATTTCTCCAAACACACACACACACACACACACACACACACACACACACACACACCCCAACCGACAGAGAGAGGGCAGGAAACTCACAGAGTGTGAGAGAGAGACAGAGAAGCGAAAATGGGAGACACACAAACACATACACACACCGACAGTCCTACAGCAGTGGCGCAGAAACAAACACCCCCAGGCAGGCGCTGAGGCTACGGGGTTCGGCTCTCGAGCAGGACGACCCTCGGTTGAGAGAGCAGCCCACCGGCCCGCAGGACGACCCGTCTTCCAGATCCCGGGGGCACGACTTCCGGGGAGACTCACCGGAACGGCGTCCGGGCGGGTCTGAGGCTGGGATGCCGCGCTGCTTCCCCCGGACTCCGCCTGTGCTTTCAACTATCGGGGCAGCCCTATGCCGCGACTCCTGGCATCCGGAGACGGTCCTGTCGACCCCGTGGAGAGGGCAGGCTGGAGCCTCGCAGCCCCGCCACCCAAGCACTGCCACGGAGGGCTCCTGTTTGCCAGGCCTCAGGGCGTGGTTGCTCTGACAACCGTGGGAACCACTGTGACGCAAGAGCACCCGCTCGCCACTCGCGCATGCGCATTGGCTGGGCCGCCCCGCGCTCCGCTGCAGGCAGTCAGGCTGCGTCCCCTTTAAACGACGGTGGCCGCTGGGCGCCGGGGGCTCTCCTGCTGCAGCCTTGGCAGCCGCTGCATCCGGGGTCCAGTACGGGGCCGCGTGGGAGAGGCGGCCGCGGGCGGCGTCCCAGGATCAAACCCCAGGAGTCCCGTCTTCAGGACCTCCGTGAGCCGATTTCCATCGGGGGAGGGGGAGCTTCAGGGCGCCTGCTGGGGTCAGGTCACGACCTCCCATCAGATCCGATTCTGGACCCCTCCGGGTAAGAATGGATGGTCTGAGCACATGGACTGAGGCAGGCAGGGCCTGGCTGCAGCCCAGAATGATCCCAGGGGCCTCAAGGCGTGGAGTCCGCTGAAAGTTCACTGACCCGTGAGCCCTCTGCCTCCCTCCTTTGAAACAGCAGTGCCCTGCCGTGGTTCTGAAGGGCCTGGGACCTAGCCGCGGGCCAAAAGTTTCAGGGGGTCAGTCCACCCAGGAGCAGAGGGGAGTCTCATTCTCAGGAATGAGACCGGATGTGCAGAGGAAATGCGACCAGCACCTGTCCCAGAAGACAAGGACTTGTCTTTCAAAGGGGGAGGGGGGCAGAGGGCTCAGATGCCTCAGTGACCTTTCAGTTGACAGCGCGCCTTGAGGCCTGTGGGATGATCGTGGGCTGCAGCCAGACCCTGCCTGCCTCACTAGATGTGCTCAGCCCATGCTTTCTCACCCGGAGGCTCCAGAATCGGATCTGAAGCAGAGTCCTGAGACCCCAGCAGGCGCCCTGAAGCTCCCCCTCCCGCGGTGGAAATCGGCTGAAACCCAAGCAGGTTTGCAGAGAGAAACAATCATGACAGGGATCTCCAGGAAGTGTCTCCCTGATGGACTGGGAAGTGATCCTTCTGGAAGACATCCAGCCAGCCCAGGAAGCATCTAAGCCCCGGAGAAACAGGGGATACACAGCCAGAGGGAGGACGGAGCCGAGGCCAGAGCCCAGGCGGGGTAGAACACCGTGCCACTGCCACGGGCTTCATCAGAGGGGTGCCAAACGGGTGGCTTGTCCAGTGAGGCCGGCGTTCCAGTGACTGGGATTGTGGCCATCTCCCTTTCCCGGCTTCCTCTTTCAGCCTGTGTCGTGGTGTGGCTTCTTTTCTCAGAGAAGAGCCCTGAAAAGATCCAAGCCTCTTCTGTGATGTGGGCCTCCTCCTCTCCTGCAGGACAATGAGCTCCCGTGCGGCTTTTGTCCGTGGCTGGACTGTGTTCGTCTTGATCTCAGAAGAGAGGCCGCACGGGATGGGGATGAGATTTCAACGGCTCCGGGAGCAACGCATCTCCTCACGTGGTCGAAGCCTTGGCAATCCCAAAGTGGAACCGCCGTGAAAACGGTTGACAAGCGGACACATGACCCAGGCACAGACGCAGAGGGAGGCTCACCAGAGACAGGCCGACATGCAAGACCCCGTTTTCTGGTGCATCGGGCACATTTCTCCAAACACACACACACACACACACACACACACACACACACACACACACCCCAACCGACAGAGAGAGGGCAGGAAACTCACAGAGTGTGAGAGAGAGACAGAGAAGCGAAAATGGGAGACACACAAACACATACACACACCGACAGTCCTACAGCAGTGGCGCAGAAACAAACACCCCCAGGCAGGCGCTGAGGCTACGGGGTTCGGCTCTCGAGCAGGACGACCCTCGGTTGAGAGAGCAGCCCACCGGCCCGCAGGACGACCCGTCTTCCAGATCCCGGGGGCACGACTTCCGGGGAGACTCACCGGAACGGCGTCCGGGCGGGTCTGAGGCTGGGATGCCGCGCTGCTTCCCCCGGACTCCGCCTGTGCTTTCAACTATCGGGGCAGCCCTATGCCGCGACTCCTGGCATCCGGAGACGGTCCTGTCGACCCCGTGGAGAGGGCAGGCTGGAGCCTCGCAGCCCCGCCACCCAAGCACTGCCACGGAGGGCTCCTGTTTGCCAGGCCTCAGGGCGTGGTTGCTCTGACAACCGTGGGAACCACTGTGACGCAAGAGCACCCGCTCGCCACTCGCGCATGCGCATTGGCTGGGCCGCCCCGCGCTCCGCTGCAGGCAGTCAGGCTGCGTCCCCTTTAAACGACGGTGGCCGCTGGGCGCCGGGGGCTCTCCTGCTGCAGCCTTGGCAGCCGCTGCATCCGGGGTCCAGTACGGGGCCGCGTGGGAGAGGCGGCCGCGGGCGGCGTCCCAGGATCAAACCCCAGGAGTCCCGTCTTCAGGACCTCCGTGAGCCGATTTCCATCGGGGGAGGGGGAGCTTCAGGGCGCCTGCTGGGGTCAGGTCACGACCTCCCATCAGATCCGATTCTGGACCCCTCCGGGTAAGAATGGATGGTCTGAGCACATGGACTGAGGCAGGCAGGGCCTGGCTGCAGCCCAGAATGATCCCAGGGGCCTCAAGGCGTGGAGTCCGCTGAAAGTTCACTGACCCGTGAGCCCTCTGCCTCCCTCCTTTGAAACAGCAGTGCCCTGCCGTGGTTCTGAAGGGCCTGGGACCTAGCCGCGGGCCAAAAGTTTCAGGGGGTCAGTCCACCCAGGAGCAGAGGGGAGTCTCATTCTCAGGAATGAGACCGGATGTGCAGAGGAAATGCGACCAGCACCTGTCCCAGAAGACAAGGACTTGTCTTTCAAAGGGGGAGGGGGGCAGAGGGCTCAGATGCCTCAGTGACCTTTCAGTTGACAGCGCGCCTTGAGGCCTGTGGGATGATCGTGGGCTGCAGCCAGACCCTGCCTGCCTCACTAGATGTGCTCAGCCCATGCTTTCTCACCCGGAGGCTCCAGAATCGGATCTGAAGCAGAGTCCTGAGACCCCAGCAGGCGCCCTGAAGCTCCCCCTCCCGCGGTGGAAATCGGCTGAAACCCAAGCAGGTTTGCAGAGAGAAACAATCATGACAGGGATCTCCAGGAAGTGTCTCCCTGATGGACTGGGAAGTGATCCTTCTGGAAGACATCCAGCCAGCCCAGGAAGCATCTAAGCCCCGGAGAAACAGGGGATACACAGCCAGAGGGAGGACGGAGCCGAGGCCAGAGCCCAGGCGGGGTAGAACACCGTGCCACTGCCACGGGCTTCATCAGAGGGGTGCCAAACGGGTGGCTTGTCCAGTGAGGCCGGCGTTCCAGTGACTGGGATTGTGGCCACCTCCCTTTCCCGGCTTCCTCTTTCAGCCTGTGTCGTGGTGTGGCTTCTTTTCTCAGAGAAGAGCCCTGAAAAGATCCAAGCCTCTTCTGTGATGTGGGCCTCCTCCTCTCCTGCAGGACAATGAGCTCCCGTGCGGCTTTTGTCCGTGGCTGGACTGTGTTCGTCTTGATCTCAGAAGAGAGGCCGCACGGGATGGGGATGAGATTTCAACGGCTCCGGGAGCAACGCATCTCCTCACGTGGTCGAAGCCTTGGCAATCCCAAAGTGGAACCGCCGTGAAAACGGTTGACAAGCGGACACATGACCCAGGCACAGACGCAGAGGGAGGCTCACCAGAGACAGGCCGACATGCAAGACCCCGTTTTCTGGTGCATCGGGCACATTTCTCCAAACACACACACACACACACACACACACACACACACACACACACCCCAACCGACAGAGAGAGGGCAGGAAACTCACAGAGTGTGAGAGAGAGACAGAGAAGCGAAAATGGGAGACACACAAACACATACACACACCGACAGTCCTACAGCAGTGGCGCAGAAACAAACACCCCCAGGCAGGCGCTGAGGCTACGGGGTTCGGCTCTCGAGCAGGACGACCCTCGGTTGAGAGAGCAGCCCACCGGCCCGCAGGACGACCCGTCTTCCAGATCCCGGGGGCACGACTTCCGGGGAGACTCACCGGAACGGCGTCCGGGCGGGTCTGAGGCTGGGATGCCGCGCTGCTTCCCCCGGACTCCGCCTGTGCTTTCAACTATCGGGGCAGCCCTATGCCGCGACTCCTGGCATCCGGAGACGGTCCTGTCGACCCCGTGGAGAGGGCAGGCTGGAGCCTCGCAGCCCCGCCACCCAAGCACTGCCACGGAGGGCTCCTGTTTGCCAGGCCTCAGGGCGTGGTTGCTCTGACAACCGTGGGAACCACTGTGACGCAAGAGCACCCGCTCGCCACTCGCGCATGCGCATTGGCTGGGCCGCCCCGCGCTCCGCTGCAGGCAGTCAGGCTGCGTCCCCTTTAAACGACGGTGGCCGCTGGGCGCCGGGGGCTCTCCTGCTGCAGCCTTGGCAGCCGCTGCATCCGGGGTCCAGTACGGGGCCGCGTGGGAGAGGCGGCCGCGGGCGGCGTCCCAGGATCAAACCCCAGGAGTCCCGTCTTCAGGACCTCCGTGAGCCGATTTCCATCGGGGGAGGGGGAGCTTCAGGGCGCCTGCTGGGGTCAGGTCACGACCTCCCATCAGATCCGATTCTGGACCCCTCCGGGTAAGAATGGATGGTCTGAGCACATGGACTGAGGCAGGCAGGGCCTGGCTGCAGCCCAGAATGATCCCAGGGGCCTCAAGGCGTGGAGTCCGCTGAAAGTTCACTGACCCGTGAGCCCTCTGCCTCCCTCCTTTGAAACAGCAGTGCCCTGCCGTGGTTCTGAAGGGCCTGGGACCTAGCCGCGGGCCAAAAGTTTCAGGGGGTCAGTCCACCCAGGAGCAGAGGGGAGTCTCATTCTCAGGAATGAGACCGGATGTGCAGAGGAAATGCGACCAGCACCTGTCCCAGAAGACAAGGACTTGTCTTTCAAAGGGGGAGGGGGGCAGAGGGCTCAGATGCCTCAGTGACCTTTCAGTTGACAGCGCGCCTTGAGGCCTGTGGGATGATCGTGGGCTGCAGCCAGACCCTGCCTGCCTCACTAGATGTGCTCAGCCCATGCTTTCTCACCCGGAGGCTCCAGAATCGGATCTGAAGCAGAGTCCTGAGACCCCAGCAGGCGCCCTGAAGCTCCCCCTCCCGCGGTGGAAATCGGCTGAAACCCAAGCAGGTTTGCAGAGAGAAACAATCATGACAGGGATCTCCAGGAAGTGTCTCCCTGATGGACTGGGAAGTGATCCTTCTGGAAGACATCCAGCCAGCCCAGGAAGCATCTAAGCCCCGGAGAAACAGGGGATACACAGCCAGAGGGAGGACGGAGCCGAGGCCAGAGCCCAGGCGGGGTAGAACACCGTGCCACTGCCACGGGCTTCATCAGAGGGGTGCCAAACGGGTGGCTTGTCCAGTGAGGCCGGCGTTCCAGTGACTGGGATTGTGGCCATCTCCCTTTCCCGGCTTCCTCTTTCAGCCTGTGTCGTGGTGTGGCTTCTTTTCTCAGAGAAGAGCCCTGAAAAGATCCAAGCCTCTTCTGTGATGTGGGCCTCCTCCTCTCCTGCAGGACAATGAGCTCCCGTGCGGCTTTTGTCCGTGGCTGGACTGTGTTCGTCTTGATCTCAGAAGAGAGGCCGCACGGGATGGGGATGAGATTTCAACGGCTCCGGGAGCAACGCATCTCCTCACGTGGTCGAAGCCTTGGCAATCCCAAAGTGGAACCGCCGTGAAAACGGTTGACAAGCGGACACATGACCCAGGCACAGACGCAGAGGGAGGCTCACCAGAGACAGGCCGACATGCAAGACCCCGTTTTCTGGTGCATCGGGCACATTTCTCCAAACACACACACACACACACACACACACACACACACACACACACACCCCAACCGACAGAGAGAGGGCAGGAAACTCACAGAGTGTGAGAGAGAGACAGAGAAGCGAAAATGGGAGACACACAAACACATACACACACCGACAGTCCTACAGCAGTGGCGCAGAAACAAACACCCCCAGGCAGGCGCTGAGGCTACGGGGTTCGGCTCTCGAGCAGGACGACCCTCGGTTGAGAGAGCAGCCCACCGGCCCGCAGGACGACCCGTCTTCCAGATCCCGGGGGCACGACTTCCGGGGAGACTCACCGGAACGGCGTCCGGGCGGGTCTGAGGCTGGGATGCCGCGCTGCTTCCCCCGGACTCCGCCTGTGCTTTCAACTATCGGGGCAGCCCTATGCCGCGACTCCTGGCATCCGGAGACGGTCCTGTCGACCCCGTGGAGAGGGCAGGCTGGAGCCTCGCAGCCCCGCCACCCAAGCACTGCCACGGAGGGCTCCTGTTTGCCAGGCCTCAGGGCGTGGTTGCTCTGACAACCGTGGGAACCACTGTGACGCAAGAGCACCCGCTCGCCACTCGCGCATGCGCATTGGCTGGGCCGCCCCGCGCTCCGCTGCAGGCAGTCAGGCTGCGTCCCCTTTAAACGACGGTGGCCGCTGGGCGCCGGGGGCTCTCCTGCTGCAGCCTTGGCAGCCGCTGCATCCGGGGTCCAGTACGGGGCCGCGTGGGAGAGGCGGCCGCGGGCGGCGTCCCAGGATCAAACCCCAGGAGTCCCGTCTTCAGGACCTCCGTGAGCCGATTTCCATCGGGGGAGGGGGAGCTTCAGGGCGCCTGCTGGGGTCAGGTCACGACCTCCCATCAGATCCGATTCTGGACCCCTCCGGGTAAGAATGGATGGTCTGAGCACATGGACTGAGGCAGGCAGGGCCTGGCTGCAGCCCAGAATGATCCCAGGGGCCTCAAGGCGTGGAGTCCGCTGAAAGTTCACTGACCCGTGAGCCCTCTGCCTCCCTCCTTTGAAACAGCAGTGCCCTGCCGTGGTTCTGAAGGGCCTGGGACCTAGCCGCGGGCCAAAAGTTTCAGGGGGTCAGTCCACCCAGGAGCAGAGGGGAGTCTCATTCTCAGGAATGAGACCGGATGTGCAGAGGAAATGCGACCAGCACCTGTCCCAGAAGACAAGGACTTGTCTTTCAAAGGGGGAGGGGGGCAGAGGGCTCAGATGCCTCAGTGACCTTTCAGTTGACAGCGCGCCTTGAGGCCTGTGGGATGATCGTGGGCTGCAGCCAGACCCTGCCTGCCTCACTAGATGTGCTCAGCCCATGCTTTCTCACCCGGAGGCTCCAGAATCGGATCTGAAGCAGAGTCCTGAGACCCCAGCAGGCGCCCTGAAGCTCCCCCTCCCGCGGTGGAAATCGGCTGAAACCCAAGCAGGTTTGCAGAGAGAAACAATCATGACAGGGATCTCCAGGAAGTGTCTCCCTGATGGACTGGGAAGTGATCCTTCTGGAAGACATCCAGCCAGCCCAGGAAGCATCTAAGCCCCGGAGAAACAGGGGATACACAGCCAGAGGGAGGACGGAGCCGAGGCCAGAGCCCAGGCGGGGTAGAACACCGTGCCACTGCCACGGGCTTCATCAGAGGGGTGCCAAACGGGTGGCTTGTCCAGTGAGGCCGGCGTTCCAGTGACTGGGATTGTGGCCACCTCCCTTTCCCGGCTTCCTCTTTCAGCCTGTGTCGTGGTGTGGCTTCTTTTCTCAGAGAAGAGCCCTGAAAAGATCCAAGCCTCTTCTGTGATGTGGGCCTCCTCCTCTCCTGCAGGACAATGAGCTCCCGTGCGGCTTTTGTCCGTGGCTGGACTGTGTTCGTCTTGATCTCAGAAGAGAGGCCGCACGGGATGGGGATGAGATTTCAACGGCTCCGGGAGCAACGCATCTCCTCACGTGGTCGAAGCCTTGGCAATCCCAAAGTGGAACCGCCGTGAAAACGGTTGACAAGCGGACACATGACCCAGGCACAGACGCAGAGGGAGGCTCACCAGAGACAGGCCGACATGCAAGACCCCGTTTTCTGGTGCATCGGGCACATTTCTCCAAACACACACACACACACACACACACACACACACACACACACACACCCCAACCGACAGAGAGAGGGCAGGAAACTCACAGAGTGTGAGAGAGAGACAGAGAAGCGAAAATGGGAGACACACAAACACATACACACACCGACAGTCCTACAGCAGTGGCGCAGAAACAAACACCCCCAGGCAGGCGCTGAGGCTACGGGGTTCGGCTCTCGAGCAGGACGACCCTCGGTTGAGAGAGCAGCCCACCGGCCCGCAGGACGACCCGTCTTCCAGATCCCGGGGGCACGACTTCCGGGGAGACTCACCGGAACGGCGTCCGGGCGGGTCTGAGGCTGGGATGCCGCGCTGCTTCCCCCGGACTCCGCCTGTGCTTTCAACTATCGGGGCAGCCCTATGCCGCGACTCCTGGCATCCGGAGACGGTCCTGTCGACCCCGTGGAGAGGGCAGGCTGGAGCCTCGCAGCCCCGCCACCCAAGCACTGCCACGGAGGGCTCCTGTTTGCCAGGCCTCAGGGCGTGGTTGCTCTGACAACCGTGGGAACCACTGTGACGCAAGAGCACCCGCTCGCCACTCGCGCATGCGCATTGGCTGGGCCGCCCCGCGCTCCGCTGCAGGCAGTCAGGCTGCGTCCCCTTTAAACGACGGTGGCCGCTGGGCGCCGGGGGCTCTCCTGCTGCAGCCTTGGCAGCCGCTGCATCCGGGGTCCAGTACGGGGCCGCGTGGGAGAGGCGGCCGCGGGCGGCGTCCCAGGATCAAACCCCAGGAGTCCCGTCTTCAGGACCTCCGTGAGCCGATTTCCATCGGGGGAGGGGGAGCTTCAGGGCGCCTGCTGGGGTCAGGTCACGACCTCCCATCAGATCCGATTCTGGACCCCTCCGGGTAAGAATGGATGGTCTGAGCACATGGACTGAGGCAGGCAGGGCCTGGCTGCAGCCCAGAATGATCCCAGGGGCCTCAAGGCGTGGAGTCCGCTGAAAGTTCACTGACCCGTGAGCCCTCTGCCTCCCTCCTTTGAAACAGCAGTGCCCTGCCGTGGTTCTGAAGGGCCTGGGACCTAGCCGCGGGCCAAAAGTTTCAGGGGGTCAGTCCACCCAGGAGCAGAGGGGAGTCTCATTCTCAGGAATGAGACCGGATGTGCAGAGGAAATGCGACCAGCACCTGTCCCAGAAGACAAGGACTTGTCTTTCAAAGGGGGAGGGGGGCAGAGGGCTCAGATGCCTCAGTGACCTTTCAGTTGACAGCGCGCCTTGAGGCCTGTGGGATGATCGTGGGCTGCAGCCAGACCCTGCCTGCCTCACTAGATGTGCTCAGCCCATGCTTTCTCACCCGGAGGCTCCAGAATCGGATCTGAAGCAGAGTCCTGAGACCCCAGCAGGCGCCCTGAAGCTCCCCCTCCCGCGGTGGAAATCGGCTGAAACCCAAGCAGGTTTGCAGAGAGAAACAATCATGACAGGGATCTCCAGGAAGTGTCTCCCTGATGGACTGGGAAGTGATCCTTCTGGAAGACATCCAGCCAGCCCAGGAAGCATCTAAGCCCCGGAGAAACAGGGGATACACAGCCAGAGGGAGGACGGAGCCGAGGCCAGAGCCCAGGCGGGGTAGAACACCGTGCCACTGCCACGGGCTTCATCAGAGGGGTGCCAAACGGGTGGCTTGTCCAGTGAGGCCGGCGTTCCAGTGACTGGGATTGTGGCCACCTCCCTTTCCCGGCTTCCTCTTTCAGCCTGTGTCGTGGTGTGGCTTCTTTTCTCAGAGAAGAGCCCTGAAAAGATCCAAGCCTCTTCTGTGATGTGGGCCTCCTCCTCTCCTGCAGGACAATGAGCTCCCGTGCGGCTTTTGTCCGTGGCTGGACTGTGTTCGTCTTGATCTCAGAAGAGAGGCCGCACGGGATGGGGATGAGATTTCAACGGCTCCGGGAGCAACGCATCTCCTCACGTGGTCGAAGCCTTGGCAATCCCAAAGTGGAACCGCCGTGAAAACGGTTGACAAGCGGACACATGACCCAGGCACAGACGCAGAGGGAGGCTCACCAGAGACAGGCCGACATGCAAGACCCCGTTTTCTGGTGCATCGGGCACATTTCTCCAAACACACACACACACACACACACACACACACACACACACACACACCCCAACCGACAGAGAGAGGGCAGGAAACTCACAGAGTGTGAGAGAGAGACAGAGAAGCGAAAATGGGAGACACACAAACACATACACACACCGACAGTCCTACAGCAGTGGCGCAGAAACAAACACCCCCAGGCAGGCGCTGAGGCTACGGGGTTCGGCTCTCGAGCAGGACGACCCTCGGTTGAGAGAGCAGCCCACCGGCCCGCAGGACGACCCGTCTTCCAGATCCCGGGGGCACGACTTCCGGGGAGACTCACCGGAACGGCGTCCGGGCGGGTCTGAGGCTGGGATGCCGCGCTGCTTCCCCCGGACTCCGCCTGTGCTTTCAACTATCGGGGCAGCCCTATGCCGCGACTCCTGGCATCCGGAGACGGTCCTGTCGACCCCGTGGAGAGGGCAGGCTGGAGCCTCGCAGCCCCGCCACCCAAGCACTGCCACGGAGGGCTCCTGTTTGCCAGGCCTCAGGGCGTGGTTGCTCTGACAACCGTGGGAACCACTGTGACGCAAGAGCACCCGCTCGCCACTCGCGCATGCGCATTGGCTGGGCCGCCCCGCGCTCCGCTGCAGGCAGTCAGGCTGCGTCCCCTTTAAACGACGGTGGCCGCTGGGCGCCGGGGGCTCTCCTGCTGCAGCCTTGGCAGCCGCTGCATCCGGGGTCCAGTACGGGGCCGCGTGGGAGAGGCAGCCGCGGGCGGCGTCCCAGGATCAAACCCCAGGAGTCCCGTCTTCAGGACCTCCGTGAGCCGATTTCCATCGGGGGAGGGGGAGCTTCAGGGCGCCTGCTGGGGTCAGGTCACGACCTCCCATCAGATCCGATTCTGGACCCCTCCGGGTAAGAATGGATGGTCTGAGCACATGGACTGAGGCAGGCAGGGCCTGGCTGCAGCCCAGAATGATCCCAGGGGCCTCAAGGCGTGGAGTCCGCTGAAAGTTCACTGACCCGTGAGCCCTCTGCCTCCCTCCTTTGAAACAGCAGTGCCCTGCCGTGGTTCTGAAGGGCCTGGGACCTAGCCGCGGGCCAAAAGTTTCAGGGGGTCAGTCCACCCAGGAGCAGAGGGGAGTCTCATTCTCAGGAATGAGACCGGATGTGCAGAGGAAATGCGACCAGCACCTGTCCCAGAAGACAAGGACTTGTCTTTCAAAGGGGGAGGGGGGCAGAGGGCTCAGATGCCTCAGTGACCTTTCAGTTGACAGCGCGCCTTGAGGCCTGTGGGATGATCGTGGGCTGCAGCCAGACCCTGCCTGCCTCACTAGATGTGCTCAGCCCATGCTTTCTCACCCGGAGGCTCCAGAATCGGATCTGAAGCAGAGTCCTGAGACCCCAGCAGGCGCCCTGAAGCTCCCCCTCCCGCGGTGGAAATCGGCTGAAACCCAAGCAGGTTTGCAGAGAGAAACAATCATGACAGGGATCTCCAGGAAGTGTCTCCCTGATGGACTGGGAAGTGATCCTTCTGGAAGACATCCAGCCAGCCCAGGAAGCATCTAAGCCCCGGAGAAACAGGGGATACACAGCCAGAGGGAGGACGGAGCCGAGGCCAGAGCCCAGGCGGGGTAGAACACCGTGCCACTGCCACGGGCTTCATCAGAGGGGTGCCAAACGGGTGGCTTGTCCAGTGAGGCCGGCGTTCCAGTGACTGGGATTGTGGCCACCTCCCTTTCCCGGCTTCCTCTTTCAGCCTGTGTCGTGGTGTGGCTTCTTTTCTCAGAGAAGAGCCCTGAAAAGATCCAAGCCTCTTCTGTGATGTGGGCCTCCTCCTCTCCTGCAGGACAATGAGCTCCCGTGCGGCTTTTGTCCGTGGCTGGACTGTGTTCGTCTTGATCTCAGAAGAGAGGCCGCACGGGATGGGGATGAGATTTCAACGGCTCCGGGAGCAACGCATCTCCTCACGTGGTCGAAGCCTTGGCAATCCCAAAGTGGAACCGCCGTGAAAACGGTTGACAAGCGGACACATGACCCAGGCACAGACGCAGAGGGAGGCTCACCAGAGACAGGCCGACATGCAAGACCCCGTTTTCTGGTGCATCGGGCACATTTCTCCAAACACACACACACACACACACACACACACACACACACACACACACCCCAACCGACAGAGAGAGGGCAGGAAACTCACAGAGTGTGAGAGAGAGACAGAGAAGCGAAAATGGGAGACACACAAACACATACACACACCGACAGTCCTACAGCAGTGGCGCAGAAACAAACACCCCCAGGCAGGCGCTGAGGCTACGGGGTTCGGCTCTCGAGCAGGACGACCCTCGGTTGAGAGAGCAGCCCACCGGCCCGCAGGACGACCCGTCTTCCAGATCCCGGGGGCACGACTTCCGGGGAGACTCACCGGAACGGCGTCCGGGCGGGTCTGAGGCTGGGATGCCGCGCTGCTTCCCCCGGACTCCGCCTGTGCTTTCAACTATCGGGGCAGCCCTATGCCGCGACTCCTGGCATCCGGAGACGGTCCTGTCGACCCCGTGGAGAGGGCAGGCTGGAGCCTCGCAGCCCCGCCACCCAAGCACTGCCACGGAGGGCTCCTGTTTGCCAGGCCTCAGGGCGTGGTTGCTCTGACAACCGTGGGAACCACTGTGACGCAAGAGCACCCGCTCGCCACTCGCGCATGCGCATTGGCTGGGCCGCCCCGCGCTCCGCTGCAGGCAGTCAGGCTGCGTCCCCTTTAAACGACGGTGGCCGCTGGGCGCCGGGGGCTCTCCTGCTGCAGCCTTGGCAGCCGCTGCATCCGGGGTCCAGTACGGGGCCGCGTGGGAGAGGCGGCCGCGGGCGGCGTCCCAGGATCAAACCCCAGGAGTCCCGTCTTCAGGACCTCCGTGAGCCGATTTCCATCGGGGGAGGGGGAGCTTCAGGGCGCCTGCTGGGGTCAGGTCACGACCTCCCATCAGATCCGATTCTGGACCCCTCCGGGTAAGAATGGATGGTCTGAGCACATGGACTGAGGCAGGCAGGGCCTGGCTGCAGCCCAGAATGATCCCAGGGGCCTCAAGGCGTGGAGTCCGCTGAAAGTTCACTGACCCGTGAGCCCTCTGCCTCCCTCCTTTGAAACAGCAGTGCCCTGCCGTGGTTCTGAAGGGCCTGGGACCTAGCCGCGGGCCAAAAGTTTCAGGGGGTCAGTCCACCCAGGAGCAGAGGGGAGTCTCATTCTCAGGAATGAGACCGGATGTGCAGAGGAAATGCGACCAGCACCTGTCCCAGAAGACAAGGACTTGTCTTTCAAAGGGGGAGGGGGGCAGAGGGCTCAGATGCCTCAGTGACCTTTCAGTTGACAGCGCGCCTTGAGGCCTGTGGGATGATCGTGGGCTGCAGCCAGACCCTGCCTGCCTCACTAGATGTGCTCAGCCCATGCTTTCTCACCCGGAGGCTCCAGAATCGGATCTGAAGCAGAGTCCTGAGACCCCAGCAGGCGCCCTGAAGCTCCCCCTCCCGCGGTGGAAATCGGCTGAAACCCAAGCAGGTTTGCAGAGAGAAACAATCATGACAGGGATCTCCAGGAAGTGTCTCCCTGATGGACTGGGAAGTGATCCTTCTGGAAGACATCCAGCCAGCCCAGGAAGCATCTAAGCCCCGGAGAAACAGGGGATACACAGCCAGAGGGAGGACGGAGCCGAGGCCAGAGCCCAGGCGGGGTAGAACACCGTGCCACTGCCACGGGCTTCATCAGAGGGGTGCCAAACGGGTGGCTTGTCCAGTGAGGCCGGCGTTCCAGTGACTGGGATTGTGGCCATCTCCCTTTCCCGGCTTCCTCTTTCAGCCTGTGTCGTGGTGTGGCTTCTTTTCTCAGAGAAGAGCCCTGAAAAGATCCAAGCCTCTTCTGTGATGTGGGCCTCCTCCTCTCCTGCAGGACAATGAGCTCCCGTGCGGCTTTTGTCCGTGGCTGGACTGTGTTCGTCTTGATCTCAGAAGAGAGGCCGCACGGGATGGGGATGAGATTTCAACGGCTCCGGGAGCAACGCATCTCCTCACGTGGTCGAAGCCTTGGCAATCCCAAAGTGGAACCGCCGTGAAAACGGTTGACAAGCGGACACATGACCCAGGCACAGACGCAGAGGGAGGCTCACCAGAGACAGGCCGACATGCAAGACCCCGTTTTCTGGTGCATCGGGCACATTTCTCCAAACACACACACACACACACACACACACACACACACACACACACACCCCAACCGACAGAGAGAGGGCAGGAAACTCACAGAGTGTGAGAGAGAGACAGAGAAGCGAAAATGGGAGACACACAAACACATACACACACCGACAGTCCTACAGCAGTGGCGCAGAAACAAACACCCCCAGGCAGGCGCTGAGGCTACGGGGTTCGGCTCTCGAGCAGGACGACCCTCGGTTGAGAGAGCAGCCCACCGGCCCGCAGGACGACCCGTCTTCCAGATCCCGGGGGCACGACTTCCGGGGAGACTCACCGGAACGGCGTCCGGGCGGGTCTGAGGCTGGGATGCCGCGCTGCTTCCCCCGGACTCCGCCTGTGCTTTCAACTATCGGGGCAGCCCTATGCCGCGACTCCTGGCATCCGGAGACGGTCCTGTCGACCCCGTGGAGAGGGCAGGCTGGAGCCTCGCAGCCCCGCCACCCAAGCACTGCCACGGAGGGCTCCTGTTTGCCAGGCCTCAGGGCGTGGTTGCTCTGACAACCGTGGGAACCACTGTGACGCAAGAGCACCCGCTCGCCACTCGCGCATGCGCATTGGCTGGGCCGCCCCGCGCTCCGCTGCAGGCAGTCAGGCTGCGTCCCCTTTAAACGACGGTGGCCGCTGGGCGCCGGGGGCTCTCCTGCTGCAGCCTTGGCAGCCGCTGCATCCGGGGTCCAGTACGGGGCCGCGTGGGAGAGGCGGCCGCGGGCGGCGTCCCAGGATCAAACCCCAGGAGTCCCGTCTTCAGGACCTCCGTGAGCCGATTTCCATCGGGGGAGGGGGAGCTTCAGGGCGCCTGCTGGGGTCAGGTCACGACCTCCCATCAGATCCGATTCTGGACCCCTCCGGGTAAGAATGGATGGTCTGAGCACATGGACTGAGGCAGGCAGGGCCTGGCTGCAGCCCAGAATGATCCCAGGGGCCTCAAGGCGTGGAGTCCGCTGAAAGTTCACTGACCCGTGAGCCCTCTGCCTCCCTCCTTTGAAACAGCAGTGCCCTGCCGTGGTTCTGAAGGGCCTGGGACCTAGCCGCGGGCCAAAAGTTTCAGGGGGTCAGTCCACCCAGGAGCAGAGGGGAGTCTCATTCTCAGGAATGAGACCGGATGTGCAGAGGAAATGCGACCAGCACCTGTCCCAGAAGACAAGGACTTGTCTTTCAAAGGGGGAGGGGGGCAGAGGGCTCAGATGCCTCAGTGACCTTTCAGTTGACAGCGCGCCTTGAGGCCTGTGGGATGATCGTGGGCTGCAGCCAGACCCTGCCTGCCTCACTAGATGTGCTCAGCCCATGCTTTCTCACCCGGAGGCTCCAGAATCGGATCTGAAGCAGAGTCCTGAGACCCCAGCAGGCGCCCTGAAGCTCCCCCTCCCGCGGTGGAAATCGGCTGAAACCCAAGCAGGTTTGCAGAGAGAAACAATCATGACAGGGATCTCCAGGAAGTGTCTCCCTGATGGACTGGGAAGTGATCCTTCTGGAAGACATCCAGCCAGCCCAGGAAGCATCTAAGCCCCGGAGAAACAGGGGATACACAGCCAGAGGGAGGACGGAGCCGAGGCCAGAGCCCAGGCGGGGTAGAACACCGTGCCACTGCCACGGGCTTCATCAGAGGGGTGCCAAACGGGTGGCTTGTCCAGTGAGGCCGGCGTTCCAGTGACTGGGATTGTGGCCATCTCCCTTTCCCGGCTTCCTCTTTCAGCCTGTGTCGTGGTGTGGCTTCTTTTCTCAGAGAAGAGCCCTGAAAAGATCCAAGCCTCTTCTGTGATGTGGGCCTCCTCCTCTCCTGCAGGACAATGAGCTCCCGTGCGGCTTTTGTCCGTGGCTGGACTGTGTTCGTCTTGATCTCAGAAGAGAGGCCGCACGGGATGGGGATGAGATTTCAACGGCTCCGGGAGCAACGCATCTCCTCACGTGGTCGAAGCCTTGGCAATCCCAAAGTGGAACCGCCGTGAAAACGGTTGACAAGCGGACACATGACCCAGGCACAGACGCAGAGGGAGGCTCACCAGAGACAGGCCGACATGCAAGACCCCGTTTTCTGGTGCATCGGGCACATTTCTCCAAACACACACACACACACACACACACACACACACACACACACACACCCCAACCGACAGAGAGAGGGCAGGAAACTCACAGAGTGTGAGAGAGAGACAGAGAAGCGAAAATGGGAGACACACAAACACATACACACACCGACAGTCCTACAGCAGTGGCGCAGAAACAAACACCCCCAGGCAGGCGCTGAGGCTACGGGGTTCGGCTCTCGAGCAGGACGACCCTCGGTTGAGAGAGCAGCCCACCGGCCCGCAGGACGACCCGTCTTCCAGATCCCGGGGGCACGACTTCCGGGGAGACTCACCGGAACGGCGTCCGGGCGGGTCTGAGGCTGGGATGCCGCGCTGCTTCCCCCGGACTCCGCCTGTGCTTTCAACTATCGGGGCAGCCCTATGCCGCGACTCCTGGCATCCGGAGACGGTCCTGTCGACCCCGTGGAGAGGGCAGGCTGGAGCCTCGCAGCCCCGCCACCCAAGCACTGCCACGGAGGGCTCCTGTTTGCCAGGCCTCAGGGCGTGGTTGCTCTGACAACCGTGGGAACCACTGTGACGCAAGAGCACCCGCTCGCCACTCGCGCATGCGCATTGGCTGGGCCGCCCCGCGCTCCGCTGCAGGCAGTCAGGCTGCGTCCCCTTTAAACGACGGTGGCCGCTGGGCGCCGGGGGCTCTCCTGCTGCAGCCTTGGCAGCCGCTGCATCCGGGGTCCAGTACGGGGCCGCGTGGGAGAGGCGGCCGCGGGCGGCGTCCCAGGATCAAACCCCAGGAGTCCCGTCTTCAGGACCTCCGTGAGCCGATTTCCATCGGGGGAGGGGGAGCTTCAGGGCGCCTGCTGGGGTCAGGTCACGACCTCCCATCAGATCCGATTCTGGACCCCTCCGGGTAAGAATGGATGGTCTGAGCACATGGACTGAGGCAGGCAGGGCCTGGCTGCAGCCCAGAATGATCCCAGGGGCCTCAAGGCGTGGAGTCCGCTGAAAGTTCACTGACCCGTGAGCCCTCTGCCTCCCTCCTTTGAAACAGCAGTGCCCTGCCGTGGTTCTGAAGGGCCTGGGACCTAGCCGCGGGCCAAAAGTTTCAGGGGGTCAGTCCACCCAGGAGCAGAGGGGAGTCTCATTCTCAGGAATGAGACCGGATGTGCAGAGGAAATGCGACCAGCACCTGTCCCAGAAGACAAGGACTTGTCTTTCAAAGGGGGAGGGGGGCAGAGGGCTCAGATGCCTCAGTGACCTTTCAGTTGACAGCGCGCCTTGAGGCCTGTGGGATGATCGTGGGCTGCAGCCAGACCCTGCCTGCCTCACTAGATGTGCTCAGCCCATGCTTTCTCACCCGGAGGCTCCAGAATCGGATCTGAAGCAGAGTCCTGAGACCCCAGCAGGCGCCCTGAAGCTCCCCCTCCCGCGGTGGAAATCGGCTGAAACCCAAGCAGGTTTGCAGAGAGAAACAATCATGACAGGGATCTCCAGGAAGTGTCTCCCTGATGGACTGGGAAGTGATCCTTCTGGAAGACATCCAGCCAGCCCAGGAAGCATCTAAGCCCCGGAGAAACAGGGGATACACAGCCAGAGGGAGGACGGAGCCGAGGCCAGAGCCCAGGCGGGGTAGAACACCGTGCCACTGCCACGGGCTTCATCAGAGGGGTGCCAAACGGGTGGCTTGTCCAGTGAGGCCGGCGTTCCAGTGACTGGGATTGTGGCCATCTCCCTTTCCCGGCTTCCTCTTTCAGCCTGTGTCGTGGTGTGGCTTCTTTTCTCAGAGAAGAGCCCTGAAAAGATCCAAGCCTCTTCTGTGATGTGGGCCTCCTCCTCTCCTGCAGGACAATGAGCTCCCGTGCGGCTTTTGTCCGTGGCTGGACTGTGTTCGTCTTGATCTCAGAAGAGAGGCCGCACGGGATGGGGATGAGATTTCAACGGCTCCGGGAGCAACGCATCTCCTCACGTGGTCGAAGCCTTGGCAATCCCAAAGTGGAACCGCCGTGAAAACGGTTGACAAGCGGACACATGACCCAGGCACAGACGCAGAGGGAGGCTCACCAGAGACAGGCCGACATGCAAGACCCCGTTTTCTGGTGCATCGGGCACATTTCTCCAAACACACACACACACACACACACACACACACACACACACACCCCAACCGACAGAGAGAGGGCAGGAAACTCACAGAGTGTGAGAGAGAGACAGAGAAGCGAAAATGGGAGACACACAAACACATACACACACCGACAGTCCTACAGCAGTGGCGCAGAAACAAACACCCCCAGGCAGGCGCTGAGGCTACGGGGTTCGGCTCTCGAGCAGGACGACCCTCGGTTGAGAGAGCAGCCCACCGGCCCGCAGGACGACCCGTCTTCCAGATCCCGGGGGCACGACTTCCGGGGAGACTCACCGGAACGGCGTCCGGGCGGGTCTGAGGCTGGGATGCCGCGCTGCTTCCCCCGGACTCCGCCTGTGCTTTCAACTATCGGGGCAGCCCTATGCCGCGACTCCTGGCATCCGGAGACGGTCCTGTCGACCCCGTGGAGAGGGCAGGCTGGAGCCTCGCAGCCCCGCCACCCAAGCACTGCCACGGAGGGCTCCTGTTTGCCAGGCCTCAGGGCGTGGTTGCTCTGACAACCGTGGGAACCACTGTGACGCAAGAGCACCCGCTCGCCACTCGCGCATGCGCATTGGCTGGGCCGCCCCGCGCTCCGCTGCAGGCAGTCAGGCTGCGTCCCCTTTAAACGACGGTGGCCGCTGGGCGCCGGGGGCTCTCCTGCTGCAGCCTTGGCAGCCGCTGCATCCGGGGTCCAGTACGGGGCCGCGTGGGAGAGGCGGCCGCGGGCGGCGTCCCAGGATCAAACCCCAGGAGTCCCGTCTTCAGGACCTCCGTGAGCCGATTTCCATCGGGGGAGGGGGAGCTTCAGGGCGCCTGCTGGGGTCAGGTCACGACCTCCCATCAGATCCGATTCTGGACCCCTCCGGGTAAGAATGGATGGTCTGAGCACATGGACTGAGGCAGGCAGGGCCTGGCTGCAGCCCAGAATGATCCCAGGGGCCTCAAGGCGTGGAGTCCGCTGAAAGTTCACTGACCCGTGAGCCCTCTGCCTCCCTCCTTTGAAACAGCAGTGCCCTGCCGTGGTTCTGAAGGGCCTGGGACCTAGCCGCGGGCCAAAAGTTTCAGGGGGTCAGTCCACCCAGGAGCAGAGGGGAGTCTCATTCTCAGGAATGAGACCGGATGTGCAGAGGAAATGCGACCAGCACCTGTCCCAGAAGACAAGGACTTGTCTTTCAAAGGGGGAGGGGGGCAGAGGGCTCAGATGCCTCAGTGACCTTTCAGTTGACAGCGCGCCTTGAGGCCTGTGGGATGATCGTGGGCTGCAGCCAGACCCTGCCTGCCTCACTAGATGTGCTCAGCCCATGCTTTCTCACCCGGAGGCTCCAGAATCGGATCTGAAGCAGAGTCCTGAGACCCCAGCAGGCGCCCTGAAGCTCCCCCTCCCGCGGTGGAAATCGGCTGAAACCCAAGCAGGTTTGCAGAGAGAAACAATCATGACAGGGATCTCCAGGAAGTGTCTCCCTGATGGACTGGGAAGTGATCCTTCTGGAAGACATCCAGCCAGCCCAGGAAGCATCTAAGCCCCGGAGAAACAGGGGATACACAGCCAGAGGGAGGACGGAGCCGAGGCCAGAGCCCAGGCGGGGTAGAACACCGTGCCACTGCCACGGGCTTCATCAGAGGGGTGCCAAACGGGTGGCTTGTCCAGTGAGGCCGGCGTTCCAGTGACTGGGATTGTGGCCACCTCCCTTTCCCGGCTTCCTCTTTCAGCCTGTGTCGTGGTGTGGCTTCTTTTCTCAGAGAAGAGCCCTGAAAAGATCCAAGCCTCTTCTGTGATGTGGGCCTCCTCCTCTCCTGCAGGACAATGAGCTCCCGTGCGGCTTTTGTCCGTGGCTGGACTGTGTTCGTCTTGATCTCAGAAGAGAGGCCGCACGGGATGGGGATGAGATTTCAACGGCTCCGGGAGCAACGCATCTCCTCACGTGGTCGAAGCCTTGGCAATCCCAAAGTGGAACCGCCGTGAAAACGGTTGACAAGCGGACACATGACCCAGGCACAGACGCAGAGGGAGGCTCACCAGAGACAGGCCGACATGCAAGACCCCGTTTTCTGGTGCATCGGGCACATTTCTCCAAACACACACACACACACACACACACACACACACACACACACACCCCAACCGACAGAGAGAGGGCAGGAAACTCACAGAGTGTGAGAGAGAGACAGAGAAGCGAAAATGGGAGACACACAAACACATACACACACCGACAGTCCTACAGCAGTGGCGCAGAAACAAACACCCCCAGGCAGGCGCTGAGGCTACGGGGTTCGGCTCTCGAGCAGGACGACCCTCGGTTGAGAGAGCAGCCCACCGGCCCGCAGGACGACCCGTCTTCCAGATCCCGGGGGCACGACTTCCGGGGAGACTCACCGGAACGGCGTCCGGGCGGGTCTGAGGCTGGGATGCCGCGCTGCTTCCCCCGGACTCCGCCTGTGCTTTCAACTATCGGGGCAGCCCTATGCCGCGACTCCTGGCATCCGGAGACGGTCCTGTCGACCCCGTGGAGAGGGCAGGCTGGAGCCTCGCAGCCCCGCCACCCAAGCACTGCCACGGAGGGCTCCTGTTTGCCAGGCCTCAGGGCGTGGTTGCTCTGACAACCGTGGGAACCACTGTGACGCAAGAGCACCCGCTCGCCACTCGCGCATGCGCATTGGCTGGGCCGCCCCGCGCTCCGCTGCAGGCAGTCAGGCTGCGTCCCCTTTAAACGACGGTGGCCGCTGGGCGCCGGGGGCTCTCCTGCTGCAGCCTTGGCAGCCGCTGCATCCGGGGTCCAGTACGGGGCCGCGTGGGAGAGGCGGCCGCGGGCGGCGTCCCAGGATCAAACCCCAGGAGTCCCGTCTTCAGGACCTCCGTGAGCCGATTTCCATCGGGGGAGGGGGAGCTTCAGGGCGCCTGCTGGGGTCAGGTCACGACCTCCCATCAGATCCGATTCTGGACCCCTCCGGGTAAGAATGGATGGTCTGAGCACATGGACTGAGGCAGGCAGGGCCTGGCTGCAGCCCAGAATGATCCCAGGGGCCTCAAGGCGTGGAGTCCGCTGAAAGTTCACTGACCCGTGAGCCCTCTGCCTCCCTCCTTTGAAACAGCAGTGCCCTGCCGTGGTTCTGAAGGGCCTGGGACCTAGCCGCGGGCCAAAAGTTTCAGGGGGTCAGTCCACCCAGGAGCAGAGGGGAGTCTCATTCTCAGGAATGAGACCGGATGTGCAGAGGAAATGCGACCAGCACCTGTCCCAGAAGACAAGGACTTGTCTTTCAAAGGGGGAGGGGGGCAGAGGGCTCAGATGCCTCAGTGACCTTTCAGTTGACAGCGCGCCTTGAGGCCTGTGGGATGATCGTGGGCTGCAGCCAGACCCTGCCTGCCTCACTAGATGTGCTCAGCCCATGCTTTCTCACCCGGAGGCTCCAGAATCGGATCTGAAGCAGAGTCCTGAGACCCCAGCAGGCGCCCTGAAGCTCCCCCTCCCGCGGTGGAAATCGGCTGAAACCCAAGCAGGTTTGCAGAGAGAAACAATCATGACAGGGATCTCCAGGAAGTGTCTCCCTGATGGACTGGGAAGTGATCCTTCTGGAAGACATCCAGCCAGCCCAGGAAGCATCTAAGCCCCGGAGAAACAGGGGATACACAGCCAGAGGGAGGACGGAGCCGAGGCCAGAGCCCAGGCGGGGTAGAACACCGTGCCACTGCCACGGGCTTCATCAGAGGGGTGCCAAACGGGTGGCTTGTCCAGTGAGGCCGGCGTTCCAGTGACTGGGATTGTGGCCATCTCCCTTTCCCGGCTTCCTCTTTCAGCCTGTGTCGTGGTGTGGCTTCTTTTCTCAGAGAAGAGCCCTGAAAAGATCCAAGCCTCTTCTGTGATGTGGGCCTCCTCCTCTCCTGCAGGACAATGAGCTCCCGTGCGGCTTTTGTCCGTGGCTGGACTGTGTTCGTCTTGATCTCAGAAGAGAGGCCGCACGGGATGGGGATGAGATTTCAACGGCTCCGGGAGCAACGCATCTCCTCACGTGGTCGAAGCCTTGGCAATCCCAAAGTGGAACCGCCGTGAAAACGGTTGACAAGCGGACACATGACCCAGGCACAGACGCAGAGGGAGGCTCACCAGAGACAGGCCGACATGCAAGACCCCGTTTTCTGGTGCATCGGGCACATTTCTCCAAACACACACACACACACACACACACACACACACACACACCCCAACCGACAGAGAGAGGGCAGGAAACTCACAGAGTGTGAGAGAGAGACAGAGAAGCGAAAATGGGAGACACACAAACACATACACACACCGACAGTCCTACAGCAGTGGCGCAGAAACAAACACCCCCAGGCAGGCGCTGAGGCTACGGGGTTCGGCTCTCGAGCAGGACGACCCTCGGTTGAGAGAGCAGCCCACCGGCCCGCAGGACGACCCGTCTTCCAGATCCCGGGGGCACGACTTCCGGGGAGACTCACCGGAACGGCGTCCGGGCGGGTCTGAGGCTGGGATGCCGCGCTGCTTCCCCCGGACTCCGCCTGTGCTTTCAACTATCGGGGCAGCCCTATGCCGCGACTCCTGGCATCCGGAGACGGTCCTGTCGACCCCGTGGAGAGGGCAGGCTGGAGCCTCGCAGCCCCGCCACCCAAGCACTGCCACGGAGGGCTCCTGTTTGCCAGGCCTCAGGGCGTGGTTGCTCTGACAACCGTGGGAACCACTGTGACGCAAGAGCACCCGCTCGCCACTCGCGCATGCGCATTGGCTGGGCCGCCCCGCGCTCCGCTGCAGGCAGTCAGGCTGCGTCCCCTTTAAACGACGGTGGCCGCTGGGCGCCGGGGGCTCTCCTGCTGCAGCCTTGGCAGCCGCTGCATCCGGGGTCCAGTACGGGGCCGCGTGGGAGAGGCGGCCGCGGGCGGCGTCCCAGGATCAAACCCCAGGAGTCCCGTCTTCAGGACCTCCGTGAGCCGATTTCCATCGGGGGAGGGGGAGCTTCAGGGCGCCTGCTGGGGTCAGGTCACGACCTCCCATCAGATCCGATTCTGGACCCCTCCGGGTAAGAATGGATGGTCTGAGCACATGGACTGAGGCAGGCAGGGCCTGGCTGCAGCCCAGAATGATCCCAGGGGCCTCAAGGCGTGGAGTCCGCTGAAAGTTCACTGACCCGTGAGCCCTCTGCCTCCCTCCTTTGAAACAGCAGTGCCCTGCCGTGGTTCTGAAGGGCCTGGGACCTAGCCGCGGGCCAAAAGTTTCAGGGGGTCAGTCCACCCAGGAGCAGAGGGGAGTCTCATTCTCAGGAATGAGACCGGATGTGCAGAGGAAATGCGACCAGCACCTGTCCCAGAAGACAAGGACTTGTCTTTCAAAGGGGGAGGGGGGCAGAGGGCTCAGATGCCTCAGTGACCTTTCAGTTGACAGCGCGCCTTGAGGCCTGTGGGATGATCGTGGGCTGCAGCCAGACCCTGCCTGCCTCACTAGATGTGCTCAGCCCATGCTTTCTCACCCGGAGGCTCCAGAATCGGATCTGAAGCAGAGTCCTGAGACCCCAGCAGGCGCCCTGAAGCTCCCCCTCCCGCGGTGGAAATCGGCTGAAACCCAAGCAGGTTTGCAGAGAGAAACAATCATGACAGGGATCTCCAGGAAGTGTCTCCCTGATGGACTGGGAAGTGATCCTTCTGGAAGACATCCAGCCAGCCCAGGAAGCATCTAAGCCCCGGAGAAACAGGGGATACACAGCCAGAGGGAGGACGGAGCCGAGGCCAGAGCCCAGGCGGGGTAGAACACCGTGCCACTGCCACGGGCTTCATCAGAGGGGTGCCAAACGGGTGGCTTGTCCAGTGAGGCCGGCGTTCCAGTGACTGGGATTGTGGCCACCTCCCTTTCCCGGCTTCCTCTTTCAGCCTGTGTCGTGGTGTGGCTTCTTTTCTCAGAGAAGAGCCCTGAAAAGATCCAAGCCTCTTCTGTGATGTGGGCCTCCTCCTCTCCTGCAGGACAATGAGCTCCCGTGCGGCTTTTGTCCGTGGCTGGACTGTGTTCGTCTTGATCTCAGAAGAGAGGCCGCACGGGATGGGGATGAGATTTCAACGGCTCCGGGAGCAACGCATCTCCTCACGTGGTCGAAGCCTTGGCAATCCCAAAGTGGAACCGCCGTGAAAACGGTTGACAAGCGGACACATGACCCAGGCACAGACGCAGAGGGAGGCTCACCAGAGACAGGCCGACATGCAAGACCCCGTTTTCTGGTGCATCGGGCACATTTCTCCAAACACACACACACACACACACACACACACACACACACACACCCCAACCGACAGAGAGAGGGCAGGAAACTCACAGAGTGTGAGAGAGAGACAGAGAAGCGAAAATGGGAGACACACAAACACATACACACACCGACAGTCCTACAGCAGTGGCGCAGAAACAAACACCCCCAGGCAGGCGCTGAGGCTACGGGGTTCGGCTCTCGAGCAGGACGACCCTCGGTTGAGAGAGCAGCCCACCGGCCCGCAGGACGACCCGTCTTCCAGATCCCGGGGGCACGACTTCCGGGGAGACTCACCGGAACGGCGTCCGGGCGGGTCTGAGGCTGGGATGCCGCGCTGCTTCCCCCGGACTCCGCCTGTGCTTTCAACTATCGGGGCAGCCCTATGCCGCGACTCCTGGCATCCGGAGACGGTCCTGTCGACCCCGTGGAGAGGGCAGGCTGGAGCCTCGCAGCCCCGCCACCCAAGCACTGCCACGGAGGGCTCCTGTTTGCCAGGCCTCAGGGCGTGGTTGCTCTGACAACCGTGGGAACCACTGTGACGCAAGAGCACCCGCTCGCCACTCGCGCATGCGCATTGGCTGGGCCGCCCCGCGCTCCGCTGCAGGCAGTCAGGCTGCGTCCCCTTTAAACGACGGTGGCCGCTGGGCGCCGGGGGCTCTCCTGCTGCAGCCTTGGCAGCCGCTGCATCCGGGGTCCAGTACGGGGCCGCGTGGGAGAGGCGGCCGCGGGCGGCGTCCCAGGATCAAACCCCAGGAGTCCCGTCTTCAGGACCTCCGTGAGCCGATTTCCATCGGGGGAGGGGGAGCTTCAGGGCGCCTGCTGGGGTCAGGTCACGACCTCCCATCAGATCCGATTCTGGACCCCTCCGGGTAAGAATGGATGGTCTGAGCACATGGACTGAGGCAGGCAGGGCCTGGCTGCAGCCCAGAATGATCCCAGGGGCCTCAAGGCGTGGAGTCCGCTGAAAGTTCACTGACCCGTGAGCCCTCTGCCTCCCTCCTTTGAAACAGCAGTGCCCTGCCGTGGTTCTGAAGGGCCTGGGACCTAGCCGCGGGCCAAAAGTTTCAGGGGGTCAGTCCACCCAGGAGCAGAGGGGAGTCTCATTCTCAGGAATGAGACCGGATGTGCAGAGGAAATGCGACCAGCACCTGTCCCAGAAGACAAGGACTTGTCTTTCAAAGGGGGAGGGGGGCAGAGGGCTCAGATGCCTCAGTGACCTTTCAGTTGACAGCGCGCCTTGAGGCCTGTGGGATGATCGTGGGCTGCAGCCAGACCCTGCCTGCCTCACTAGATGTGCTCAGCCCATGCTTTCTCACCCGGAGGCTCCAGAATCGGATCTGAAGCAGAGTCCTGAGACCCCAGCAGGCGCCCTGAAGCTCCCCCTCCCGCGGTGGAAATCGGCTGAAACCCAAGCAGGTTTGCAGAGAGAAACAATCATGACAGGGATCTCCAGGAAGTGTCTCCCTGATGGACTGGGAAGTGATCCTTCTGGAAGACATCCAGCCAGCCCAGGAAGCATCTAAGCCCCGGAGAAACAGGGGATACACAGCCAGAGGGAGGACGGAGCCGAGGCCAGAGCCCAGGCGGGGTAGAACACCGTGCCACTGCCACGGGCTTCATCAGAGGGGTGCCAAACGGGTGGCTTGTCCAGTGAGGCCGGCGTTCCAGTGACTGGGATTGTGGCCATCTCCCTTTCCCGGCTTCCTCTTTCAGCCTGTGTCGTGGTGTGGCTTCTTTTCTCAGAGAAGAGCCCTGAAAAGATCCAAGCCTCTTCTGTGATGTGGGCCTCCTCCTCTCCTGCAGGACAATGAGCTCCCGTGCGGCTTTTGTCCGTGGCTGGACTGTGTTCGTCTTGATCTCAGAAGAGAGGCCGCACGGGATGGGGATGAGATTTCAACGGCTCCGGGAGCAACGCATCTCCTCACGTGGTCGAAGCCTTGGCAATCCCAAAGTGGAACCGCCGTGAAAACGGTTGACAAGCGGACACATGACCCAGGCACAGACGCAGAGGGAGGCTCACCAGAGACAGGCCGACATGCAAGACCCCGTTTTCTGGTGCATCGGGCACATTTCTCCAAACACACACACACACACACACACACACACACACACACACACACACCCCAACCGACAGAGAGAGGGCAGGAAACTCACAGAGTGTGAGAGAGAGACAGAGAAGCGAAAATGGGAGACACACAAACACATACACACACCGACAGTCCTACAGCAGTGGCGCAGAAACAAACACCCCCAGGCAGGCGCTGAGGCTACGGGGTTCGGCTCTCGAGCAGGACGACCCTCGGTTGAGAGAGCAGCCCACCGGCCCGCAGGACGACCCGTCTTCCAGATCCCGGGGGCACGACTTCCGGGGAGACTCACCGGAACGGCGTCCGGGCGGGTCTGAGGCTGGGATGCCGCGCTGCTTCCCCCGGACTCCGCCTGTGCTTTCAACTATCGGGGCAGCCCTATGCCGCGACTCCTGGCATCCGGAGACGGTCCTGTCGACCCCGTGGAGAGGGCAGGCTGGAGCCTCGCAGCCCCGCCACCCAAGCACTGCCACGGAGGGCTCCTGTTTGCCAGGCCTCAGGGCGTGGTTGCTCTGACAACCGTGGGAACCACTGTGACGCAAGAGCACCCGCTCGCCACTCGCGCATGCGCATTGGCTGGGCCGCCCCGCGCTCCGCTGCAGGCAGTCAGGCTGCGTCCCCTTTAAACGACGGTGGCCGCTGGGCGCCGGGGGCTCTCCTGCTGCAGCCTTGGCAGCCGCTGCATCCGGGGTCCAGTACGGGGCCGCGTGGGAGAGGCGGCCGCGGGCGGCGTCCCAGGATCAAACCCCAGGAGTCCCGTCTTCAGGACCTCCGTGAGCCGATTTCCATCGGGGGAGGGGGAGCTTCAGGGCGCCTGCTGGGGTCAGGTCACGACCTCCCATCAGATCCGATTCTGGACCCCTCCGGGTAAGAATGGATGGTCTGAGCACATGGACTGAGGCAGGCAGGGCCTGGCTGCAGCCCAGAATGATCCCAGGGGCCTCAAGGCGTGGAGTCCGCTGAAAGTTCACTGACCCGTGAGCCCTCTGCCTCCCTCCTTTGAAACAGCAGTGCCCTGCCGTGGTTCTGAAGGGCCTGGGACCTAGCCGCGGGCCAAAAGTTTCAGGGGGTCAGTCCACCCAGGAGCAGAGGGGAGTCTCATTCTCAGGAATGAGACCGGATGTGCAGAGGAAATGCGACCAGCACCTGTCCCAGAAGACAAGGACTTGTCTTTCAAAGGGGGAGGGGGGCAGAGGGCTCAGATGCCTCAGTGACCTTTCAGTTGACAGCGCGCCTTGAGGCCTGTGGGATGATCGTGGGCTGCAGCCAGACCCTGCCTGCCTCACTAGATGTGCTCAGCCCATGCTTTCTCACCCGGAGGCTCCAGAATCGGATCTGAAGCAGAGTCCTGAGACCCCAGCAGGCGCCCTGAAGCTCCCCCTCCCGCGGTGGAAATCGGCTGAAACCCAAGCAGGTTTGCAGAGAGAAACAATCATGACAGGGATCTCCAGGAAGTGTCTCCCTGATGGACTGGGAAGTGATCCTTCTGGAAGACATCCAGCCAGCCCAGGAAGCATCTAAGCCCCGGAGAAACAGGGGATACACAGCCAGAGGGAGGACGGAGCCGAGGCCAGAGCCCAGGCGGGGTAGAACACCGTGCCACTGCCACGGGCTTCATCAGAGGGGTGCCAAACGGGTGGCTTGTCCAGTGAGGCCGGCGTTCCAGTGACTGGGATTGTGGCCACCTCCCTTTCCCGGCTTCCTCTTTCAGCCTGTGTCGTGGTGTGGCTTCTTTTCTCAGAGAAGAGCCCTGAAAAGATCCAAGCCTCTTCTGTGATGTGGGCCTCCTCCTCTCCTGCAGGACAATGAGCTCCCGTGCGGCTTTTGTCCGTGGCTGGACTGTGTTCATCTTGATCTCAGAAGAGAGGCCGCACGGGATGGGGATGAGATTTCAACGGCTCCGGGAGCAACGCATCTCCTCACGTGGTCGAAGCCTTGGCAATCCCAAAGTGGAACCGCCGTGAAAACGGTTGACAAGCGGACACATGACCCAGGCACAGACGCAGAGGGAGGCTCACCAGAGACAGGCCGACATGCAAGACCCCGTTTTCTGGTGCATCGGGCACATTTCTCCAAACACACACACACACACACACACACACACACACACACACACCCCAACCGACAGAGAGAGGGCAGGAAACTCACAGAGTGTGAGAGAGAGACAGAGAAGCGAAAATGGGAGACACACAAACACATACACACACCGACAGTCCTACAGCAGTGGCGCAGAAACAAACACCCCCAGGCAGGCGCTGAGGCTACGGGGTTCGGCTCTCGAGCAGGACGACCCTCGGTTGAGAGAGCAGCCCACCGGCCCGCAGGACGACCCGTCTTCCAGATCCCGGGGGCACGACTTCCGGGGAGACTCACCGGAACGGCGTCCGGGCGGGTCTGAGGCTGGGATGCCGCGCTGCTTCCCCCGGACTCCGCCTGTGCTTTCAACTATCGGGGCAGCCCTATGCCGCGACTCCTGGCATCCGGAGACGGTCCTGTCGACCCCGTGGAGAGGGCAGGCTGGAGCCTCGCAGCCCCGCCACCCAAGCACTGCCACGGAGGGCTCCTGTTTGCCAGGCCTCAGGGCGTGGTTGCTCTGACAACCGTGGGAACCACTGTGACGCAAGAGCACCCGCTCGCCACTCGCGCATGCGCATTGGCTGGGCCGCCCCGCGCTCCGCTGCAGGCAGTCAGGCTGCGTCCCCTTTAAACGACGGTGGCCGCTGGGCGCCGGGGGCTCTCCTGCTGCAGCCTTGGCAGCCGCTGCATCCGGGGTCCAGTACGGGGCCGCGTGGGAGAGGCGGCCGCGGGCGGCGTCCCAGGATCAAACCCCAGGAGTCCCGTCTTCAGGACCTCCGTGAGCCGATTTCCATCGGGGGAGGGGGAGCTTCAGGGCGCCTGCTGGGGTCAGGTCACGACCTCCCATCAGATCCGATTCTGGACCCCTCCGGGTAAGAATGGATGGTCTGAGCACATGGACTGAGGCAGGCAGGGCCTGGCTGCAGCCCAGAATGATCCCAGGGGCCTCAAGGCGTGGAGTCCGCTGAAAGTTCACTGACCCGTGAGCCCTCTGCCTCCCTCCTTTGAAACAGCAGTGCCCTGCCGTGGTTCTGAAGGGCCTGGGACCTAGCCGCGGGCCAAAAGTTTCAGGGGGTCAGTCCACCCAGGAGCAGAGGGGAGTCTCATTCTCAGGAATGAGACCGGATGTGCAGAGGAAATGCGACCAGCACCTGTCCCAGAAGACAAGGACTTGTCTTTCAAAGGGGGAGGGGGGCAGAGGGCTCAGATGCCTCAGTGACCTTTCAGTTGACAGCGCGCCTTGAGGCCTGTGGGATGATCGTGGGCTGCAGCCAGACCCTGCCTGCCTCACTAGATGTGCTCAGCCCATGCTTTCTCACCCGGAGGCTCCAGAATCGGATCTGAAGCAGAGTCCTGAGACCCCAGCAGGCGCCCTGAAGCTCCCCCTCCCGCGGTGGAAATCGGCTGAAACCCAAGCAGGTTTGCAGAGAGAAACAATCATGACAGGGATCTCCAGGAAGTGTCTCCCTGATGGACTGGGAAGTGATCCTTCTGGAAGACATCCAGCCAGCCCAGGAAGCATCTAAGCCCCGGAGAAACAGGGGATACACAGCCAGAGGGAGGACGGAGCCGAGGCCAGAGCCCAGGCGGGGTAGAACACCGTGCCACTGCCACGGGCTTCATCAGAGGGGTGCCAAACGGGTGGCTTGTCCAGTGAGGCCGGCGTTCCAGTGACTGGGATTGTGGCCACCTCCCTTTCCCGGCTTCCTCTTTCAGCCTGTGTCGTGGTGTGGCTTCTTTTCTCAGAGAAGAGCCCTGAAAAGATCCAAGCCTCTTCTGTGATGTGGGCCTCCTCCTCTCCTGCAGGACAATGAGCTCCCGTGCGGCTTTTGTCCGTGGCTGGACTGTGTTCGTCTTGATCTCAGAAGAGAGGCCGCACGGGATGGGGATGAGATTTCAACGGCTCCGGGAGCAACGCATCTCCTCACGTGGTCGAAGCCTTGGCAATCCCAAAGTGGAACCGCCGTGAAAACGGTTGACAAGCGGACACATGACCCAGGCACAGACGCAGAGGGAGGCTCACCAGAGACAGGCCGACATGCAAGACCCCGTTTTCTGGTGCATCGGGCACATTTCTCCAAACACACACACACACACACACACACACACACACACACACACACACCCCAACCGACAGAGAGAGGGCAGGAAACTCACAGAGTGTGAGAGAGAGACAGAGAAGCGAAAATGGGAGACACACAAACACATACACACACCGACAGTCCTACAGCAGTGGCGCAGAAACAAACACCCCCAGGCAGGCGCTGAGGCTACGGGGTTCGGCTCTCGAGCAGGACGACCCTCGGTTGAGAGAGCAGCCCACCGGCCCGCAGGACGACCCGTCTTCCAGATCCCGGGGGCACGACTTCCGGGGAGACTCACCGGAACGGCGTCCGGGCGGGTCTGAGGCTGGGATGCCGCGCTGCTTCCCCCGGACTCCGCCTGTGCTTTCAACTATCGGGGCAGCCCTATGCCGCGACTCCTGGCATCCGGAGACGGTCCTGTCGACCCCGTGGAGAGGGCAGGCTGGAGCCTCGCAGCCCCGCCACCCAAGCACTGCCACGGAGGGCTCCTGTTTGCCAGGCCTCAGGGCGTGGTTGCTCTGACAACCGTGGGAACCACTGTGACGCAAGAGCACCCGCTCGCCACTCGCGCATGCGCATTGGCTGGGCCGCCCCGCGCTCCGCTGCAGGCAGTCAGGCTGCGTCCCCTTTAAACGACGGTGGCCGCTGGGCGCCGGGGGCTCTCCTGCTGCAGCCTTGGCAGCCGCTGCATCCGGGGTCCAGTACGGGGCCGCGTGGGAGAGGCGGCCGCGGGCGGCGTCCCAGGATCAAACCCCAGGAGTCCCGTCTTCAGGACCTCCGTGAGCCGATTTCCATCGGGGGAGGGGGAGCTTCAGGGCGCCTGCTGGGGTCAGGTCACGACCTCCCATCAGATCCGATTCTGGACCCCTCCGGGTAAGAATGGATGGTCTGAGCACATGGACTGAGGCAGGCAGGGCCTGGCTGCAGCCCAGAATGATCCCAGGGGCCTCAAGGCGTGGAGTCCGCTGAAAGTTCACTGACCCGTGAGCCCTCTGCCTCCCTCCTTTGAAACAGCAGTGCCCTGCCGTGGTTCTGAAGGGCCTGGGACCTAGCCGCGGGCCAAAAGTTTCAGGGGGTCAGTCCACCCAGGAGCAGAGGGGAGTCTCATTCTCAGGAATGAGACCGGATGTGCAGAGGAAATGCGACCAGCACCTGTCCCAGAAGACAAGGACTTGTCTTTCAAAGGGGGAGGGGGGCAGAGGGCTCAGATGCCTCAGTGACCTTTCAGTTGACAGCGCGCCTTGAGGCCTGTGGGATGATCGTGGGCTGCAGCCAGACCCTGCCTGCCTCACTAGATGTGCTCAGCCCATGCTTTCTCACCCGGAGGCTCCAGAATCGGATCTGAAGCAGAGTCCTGAGACCCCAGCAGGCGCCCTGAAGCTCCCCCTCCCGCGGTGGAAATCGGCTGAAACCCAAGCAGGTTTGCAGAGAGAAACAATCATGACAGGGATCTCCAGGAAGTGTCTCCCTGATGGACTGGGAAGTGATCCTTCTGGAAGACATCCAGCCAGCCCAGGAAGCATCTAAGTCCCGGAGAAACAGGGGATACACAGCCAGAGGGAGGACGGAGCCGAGGCCAGAGCCCAGGCGGGGTAGAACACCGTGCCACTGCCACGGGCTTCATCAGAGGGGTGCCAAACGGGTGGCTTGTCCAGTGAGGCCGGCGTTCCAGTGACTGGGATTGTGGCCATCTCCCTTTCCCGGCTTCCTCTTTCAGCCTGTGTCGTGGTGTGGCTTCTTTTCTCAGAGAAGAGCCCTGAAAAGATCCAAGCCTCTTCTGTGATGTGGGCCTCCTCCTCTCCTGCAGGACAATGAGCTCCCGTGCGGCTTTTGTCCGTGGCTGGACTGTGTTCGTCTTGATCTCAGAAGAGAGGCCGCACGGGATGGGGATGAGATTTCAACGGCTCCGGGAGCAACGCATCTCCTCACGTGGTCGAAGCCTTGGCAATCCCAAAGTGGAACCGCCGTGAAAACGGTTGACAAGCGGACACATGACCCAGGCACAGACGCAGAGGGAGGCTCACCAGAGACAGGCCGACATGCAAGACCCCGTTTTCTGGTGCATCGGGCACATTTCTCCAAACACACACACACACACACACACACACACACACACACACACACCCCAACCGACAGAGAGAGGGCAGGAAACTCACAGAGTGTGAGAGAGAGACAGAGAAGCGAAAATGGGAGACACACAAACACATACACACACCGACAGTCCTACAGCAGTGGCGCAGAAACAAACACCCCCAGGCAGGCGCTGAGGCTACGGGGTTCGGCTCTCGAGCAGGACGACCCTCGGTTGAGAGAGCAGCCCACCGGCCCGCAGGACGACCCGTCTTCCAGATCCCGGGGGCACGACTTCCGGGGAGACTCACCGGAACGGCGTCCGGGCGGGTCTGAGGCTGGGATGCCGCGCTGCTTCCCCCGGACTCCGCCTGTGCTTTCAACTATCGGGGCAGCCCTATGCCGCGACTCCTGGCATCCGGAGACGGTCCTGTCGACCCCGTGGAGAGGGCAGGCTGGAGCCTCGCAGCCCCGCCACCCAAGCACTGCCACGGAGGGCTCCTGTTTGCCAGGCCTCAGGGCGTGGTTGCTCTGACAACCGTGGGAACCACTGTGACGCAAGAGCACCCGCTCGCCACTCGCGCATGCGCATTGGCTGGGCCGCCCCGCGCTCCGCTGCAGGCAGTCAGGCTGCGTCCCCTTTAAACGACGGTGGCCGCTGGGCGCCGGGGGCTCTCCTGCTGCAGCCTTGGCAGCCGCTGCATCCGGGGTCCAGTACGGGGCCGCGTGGGAGAGGCGGCCGCGGGCGGCGTCCCAGGATCAAACCCCAGGAGTCCCGTCTTCAGGACCTCCGTGAGCCGATTTCCATCGGGGGAGGGGGAGCTTCAGGGCGCCTGCTGGGGTCAGGTCACGACCTCCCATCAGATCCGATTCTGGACCCCTCCGGGTAAGAATGGATGGTCTGAGCACATGGACTGAGGCAGGCAGGGCCTGGCTGCAGCCCAGAATGATCCCAGGGGCCTCAAGGCGTGGAGTCCGCTGAAAGTTCACTGACCCGTGAGCCCTCTGCCTCCCTCCTTTGAAACAGCAGTGCCCTGCCGTGGTTCTGAAGGGCCTGGGACCTAGCCGCGGGCCAAAAGTTTCAGGGGGTCAGTCCACCCAGGAGCAGAGGGGAGTCTCATTCTCAGGAATGAGACCGGATGTGCAGAGGAAATGCGACCAGCACCTGTCCCAGAAGACAAGGACTTGTCTTTCAAAGGGGGAGGGGGGCAGAGGGCTCAGATGCCTCAGTGACCTTTCAGTTGACAGCGCGCCTTGAGGCCTGTGGGATGATCGTGGGCTGCAGCCAGACCCTGCCTGCCTCACTAGATGTGCTCAGCCCATGCTTTCTCACCCGGAGGCTCCAGAATCGGATCTGAAGCAGAGTCCTGAGACCCCAGCAGGCGCCCTGAAGCTCCCCCTCCCGCGGTGGAAATCGGCTGAAACCCAAGCAGGTTTGCAGAGAGAAACAATCATGACAGGGATCTCCAGGAAGTGTCTCCCTGATGGACTGGGAAGTGATCCTTCTGGAAGACATCCAGCCAGCCCAGGAAGCATCTAAGCCCCGGAGAAACAGGGGATACACAGCCAGAGGGAGGACGGAGCCGAGGCCAGAGCCCAGGCGGGGTAGAACACCGTGCCACTGCCACGGGCTTCATCAGAGGGGTGCCAAACGGGTGGCTTGTCCAGTGAGGCCGGCGTTCCAGTGACTGGGATTGTGGCCATCTCCCTTTCCCGGCTTCCTCTTTCAGCCTGTGTCGTGGTGTGGCTTCTTTTCTCAGAGAAGAGCCCTGAAAAGATCCAAGCCTCTTCTGTGATGTGGGCCTCCTCCTCTCCTGCAGGACAATGAGCTCCCGTGCGGCTTTTGTCCGTGGCTGGACTGTGTTCGTCTTGATCTCAGAAGAGAGGCCGCACGGGATGGGGATGAGATTTCAACGGCTCCGGGAGCAACGCATCTCCTCACGTGGTCGAAGCCTTGGCAATCCCAAAGTGGAACCGCCGTGAAAACGGTTGACAAGCGGACACATGACCCAGGCACAGACGCAGAGGGAGGCTCACCAGAGACAGGCCGACATGCAAGACCCCGTTTTCTGGTGCATCGGGCACATTTCTCCAAACACACACACACACACACACACACACACACACACACACACACACCCCAACCGACAGAGAGAGGGCAGGAAACTCACAGAGTGTGAGAGAGAGACAGAGAAGCGAAAATGGGAGACACACAAACACATACACACACCGACAGTCCTACAGCAGTGGCGCAGAAACAAACACCCCCAGGCAGGCGCTGAGGCTACGGGGTTCGGCTCTCGAGCAGGACGACCCTCGGTTGAGAGAGCAGCCCACCGGCCCGCAGGACGACCCGTCTTCCAGATCCCGGGGGCACGACTTCCGGGGAGACTCACCGGAACGGCGTCCGGGCGGGTCTGAGGCTGGGATGCCGCGCTGCTTCCCCCGGACTCCGCCTGTGCTTTCAACTATCGGGGCAGCCCTATGCCGCGACTCCTGGCATCCGGAGACGGTCCTGTCGACCCCGTGGAGAGGGCAGGCTGGAGCCTCGCAGCCCCGCCACCCAAGCACTGCCACGGAGGGCTCCTGTTTGCCAGGCCTCAGGGCGTGGTTGCTCTGACAACCGTGGGAACCACTGTGACGCAAGAGCACCCGCTCGCCACTCGCGCATGCGCATTGGCTGGGCCGCCCCGCGCTCCGCTGCAGGCAGTCAGGCTGCGTCCCCTTTAAACGACGGTGGCCGCTGGGCGCCGGGGGCTCTCCTGCTGCAGCCTTGGCAGCCGCTGCATCCGGGGTCCAGTACGGGGCCGCGTGGGAGAGGCGGCCGCGGGCGGCGTCCCAGGATCAAACCCCAGGAGTCCCGTCTTCAGGACCTCCGTGAGCCGATTTCCATCGGGGGAGGGGGAGCTTCAGGGCGCCTGCTGGGGTCAGGTCACGACCTCCCATCAGATCCGATTCTGGACCCCTCCGGGTAAGAATGGATGGTCTGAGCACATGGACTGAGGCAGGCAGGGCCTGGCTGCAGCCCAGAATGATCCCAGGGGCCTCAAGGCGTGGAGTCCGCTGAAAGTTCACTGACCCGTGAGCCCTCTGCCTCCCTCCTTTGAAACAGCAGTGCCCTGCCGTGGTTCTGAAGGGCCTGGGACCTAGCCGCGGGCCAAAAGTTTCAGGGGGTCAGTCCACCCAGGAGCAGAGGGGAGTCTCATTCTCAGGAATGAGACCGGATGTGCAGAGGAAATGCGACCAGCACCTGTCCCAGAAGACAAGGACTTGTCTTTCAAAGGGGGAGGGGGGCAGAGGGCTCAGATGCCTCAGTGACCTTTCAGTTGACAGCGCGCCTTGAGGCCTGTGGGATGATCGTGGGCTGCAGCCAGACCCTGCCTGCCTCACTAGATGTGCTCAGCCCATGCTTTCTCACCCGGAGGCTCCAGAATCGGATCTGAAGCAGAGTCCTGAGACCCCAGCAGGCGCCCTGAAGCTCCCCCTCCCGCGGTGGAAATCGGCTGAAACCCAAGCAGGTTTGCAGAGAGAAACAATCATGACAGGGATCTCCAGGAAGTGTCTCCCTGATGGACTGGGAAGTGATCCTTCTGGAAGACATCCAGCCAGCCCAGGAAGCATCTAAGCCCCGGAGAAACAGGGGATACACAGCCAGAGGGAGGACGGAGCCGAGGCCAGAGCCCAGGCGGGGTAGAACACCGTGCCACTGCCACGGGCTTCATCAGAGGGGTGCCAAACGGGTGGCTTGTCCAGTGAGGCCGGCGTTCCAGTGACTGGGATTGTGGCCATCTCCCTTTCCCGGCTTCCTCTTTCAGCCTGTGTCGTGGTGTGGCTTCTTTTCTCAGAGAAGAGCCCTGAAAAGATCCAAGCCTCTTCTGTGATGTGGGCCTCCTCCTCTCCTGCAGGACAATGAGCTCCCGTGCGGCTTTTGTCCGTGGCTGGACTGTGTTCGTCTTGATCTCAGAAGAGAGGCCGCACGGGATGGGGATGAGATTTCAACGGCTCCGGGAGCAACGCATCTCCTCACGTGGTCGAAGCCTTGGCAATCCCAAAGTGGAACCGCCGTGAAAACGGTTGACAAGCGGACACATGACCCAGGCACAGACGCAGAGGGAGGCTCACCAGAGACAGGCCGACATGCAAGACCCCGTTTTCTGGTGCATCGGGCACATTTCTCCAAACACACACACACACACACACACACACACACACACACACACACACCCCAACCGACAGAGAGAGGGCAGGAAACTCACAGAGTGTGAGAGAGAGACAGAGAAGCGAAAATGGGAGACACACAAACACATACACACACCGACAGTCCTACAGCAGTGGCGCAGAAACAAACACCCCCAGGCAGGCGCTGAGGCTACGGGGTTCGGCTCTCGAGCAGGACGACCCTCGGTTGAGAGAGCAGCCCACCGGCCCGCAGGACGACCCGTCTTCCAGATCCCGGGGGCACGACTTCCGGGGAGACTCACCGGAACGGCGTCCGGGCGGGTCTGAGGCTGGGATGCCGCGCTGCTTCCCCCGGACTCCGCCTGTGCTTTCAACTATCGGGGCAGCCCTATGCCGCGACTCCTGGCATCCGGAGACGGTCCTGTCGACCCCGTGGAGAGGGCAGGCTGGAGCCTCGCAGCCCCGCCACCCAAGCACTGCCACGGAGGGCTCCTGTTTGCCAGGCCTCAGGGCGTGGTTGCTCTGACAACCGTGGGAACCACTGTGACGCAAGAGCACCCGCTCGCCACTCGCGCATGCGCATTGGCTGGGCCGCCCCGCGCTCCGCTGCAGGCAGTCAGGCTGCGTCCCCTTTAAACGACGGTGGCCGCTGGGCGCCGGGGGCTCTCCTGCTGCAGCCTTGGCAGCCGCTGCATCCGGGGTCCAGTACGGGGCCGCGTGGGAGAGGCGGCCGCGGGCGGCGTCCCAGGATCAAACCCCAGGAGTCCCGTCTTCAGGACCTCCGTGAGCCGATTTCCATCGGGGGAGGGGGAGCTTCAGGGCGCCTGCTGGGGTCAGGTCACGACCTCCCATCAGATCCGATTCTGGACCCCTCCGGGTAAGAATGGATGGTCTGAGCACATGGACTGAGGCAGGCAGGGCCTGGCTGCAGCCCAGAATGATCCCAGGGGCCTCAAGGCGTGGAGTCCGCTGAAAGTTCACTGACCCGTGAGCCCTCTGCCTCCCTCCTTTGAAACAGCAGTGCCCTGCCGTGGTTCTGAAGGGCCTGGGACCTAGCCGCGGGCCAAAAGTTTCAGGGGGTCAGTCCACCCAGGAGCAGAGGGGAGTCTCATTCTCAGGAATGAGACCGGATGTGCAGAGGAAATGCGACCAGCACCTGTCCCAGAAGACAAGGACTTGTCTTTCAAAGGGGGAGGGGGGCAGAGGGCTCAGATGCCTCAGTGACCTTTCAGTTGACAGCGCGCCTTGAGGCCTGTGGGATGATCGTGGGCTGCAGCCAGACCCTGCCTGCCTCACTAGATGTGCTCAGCCCATGCTTTCTCACCCGGAGGCTCCAGAATCGGATCTGAAGCAGAGTCCTGAGACCCCAGCAGGCGCCCTGAAGCTCCCCCTCCCGCGGTGGAAATCGGCTGAAACCCAAGCAGGTTTGCAGAGAGAAACAATCATGACAGGGATCTCCAGGAAGTGTCTCCCTGATGGACTGGGAAGTGATCCTTCTGGAAGACATCCAGCCAGCCCAGGAAGCATCTAAGCCCCGGAGAAACAGGGGATACACAGCCAGAGGGAGGACGGAGCTGAGGCCAGAGCCCAGGCGGGGTAGAACACCGTGCCACTGCCACGGGCTTCATCAGAGGGGTGCCAAACGGGTGGCTTGTCCAGTGAGGCCGGCGTTCCAGTGACTGGGATTGTGGCCATCTCCCTTTCCCGGCTTCCTCTTTCAGCCTGTGTCGTGGTGTGGCTTCTTTTCTCAGAGAAGAGCCCTGAAAAGATCCAAGCCTCTTCTGTGATGTGGGCCTCCTCCTCTCCTGCAGGACAATGAGCTCCCGTGCGGCTTTTGTCCGTGGCTGGACTGTGTTCGTCTTGATCTCAGAAGAGAGGCCGCACGGGATGGGGATGAGATTTCAACGGCTCCGGGAGCAACGCATCTCCTCACGTGGTCGAAGCCTTGGCAATCCCAAAGTGGAACCGCCGTGAAAACGGTTGACAAGCGGACACATGACCCAGGCACAGACGCAGAGGGAGGCTCACCAGAGACAGGCCGACATGCAAGACCCCGTTTTCTGGTGCATCGGGCACATTTCTCCAAACACACACACACACACACACACACACACACACACACACCCCAACCGACAGAGAGAGGGCAGGAAACTCACAGAGTGTGAGAGAGAGACAGAGAAGCGAAAATGGGAGACACACAAACACATACACACACCGACAGTCCTACAGCAGTGGCGCAGAAACAAACACCCCCAGGCAGGCGCTGAGGCTACGGGGTTCGGCTCTCGAGCAGGACGACCCTCGGTTGAGAGAGCAGCCCACCGGCCCGCAGGACGACCCGTCTTCCAGATCCCGGGGGCACGACTTCCGGGGAGACTCACCGGAACGGCGTCCGGGCGGGTCTGAGGCTGGGATGCCGCGCTGCTTCCCCCGGACTCCGCCTGTGCTTTCAACTATCGGGGCAGCCCTATGCCGCGACTCCTGGCATCCGGAGACGGTCCTGTCGACCCCGTGGAGAGGGCAGGCTGGAGCCTCGCAGCCCCGCCACCCAAGCACTGCCACGGAGGGCTCCTGTTTGCCAGGCCTCAGGGCGTGGTTGCTCTGACAACCGTGGGAACCACTGTGACGCAAGAGCACCCGCTCGCCACTCGCGCATGCGCATTGGCTGGGCCGCCCCGCGCTCCGCTGCAGGCAGTCAGGCTGCGTCCCCTTTAAACGACGGTGGCCGCTGGGCGCCGGGGGCTCTCCTGCTGCAGCCTTGGCAGCCGCTGCATCCGGGGTCCAGTACGGGGCCGCGTGGGAGAGGCGGCCGCGGGCGGCGTCCCAGGATCAAACCCCAGGAGTCCCGTCTTCAGGACCTCCGTGAGCCGATTTCCATCGGGGGAGGGGGAGCTTCAGGGCGCCTGCTGGGGTCAGGTCACGACCTCCCATCAGATCCGATTCTGGACCCCTCCGGGTAAGAATGGATGGTCTGAGCACATGGACTGAGGCAGGCAGGGCCTGGCTGCAGCCCAGAATGATCCCAGGGGCCTCAAGGCGTGGAGTCCGCTGAAAGTTCACTGACCCGTGAGCCCTCTGCCTCCCTCCTTTGAAACAGCAGTGCCCTGCCGTGGTTCTGAAGGGCCTGGGACCTAGCCGCGGGCCAAAAGTTTCAGGGGGTCAGTCCACCCAGGAGCAGAGGGGAGTCTCATTCTCAGGAATGAGACCGGATGTGCAGAGGAAATGCGACCAGCACCTGTCCCAGAAGACAAGGACTTGTCTTTCAAAGGGGGAGGGGGGCAGAGGGCTCAGATGCCTCAGTGACCTTTCAGTTGACAGCGCGCCTTGAGGCCTGTGGGATGATCGTGGGCTGCAGCCAGACCCTGCCTGCCTCACTAGATGTGCTCAGCCCATGCTTTCTCACCCGGAGGCTCCAGAATCGGATCTGAAGCAGAGTCCTGAGACCCCAGCAGGCGCCCTGAAGCTCCCCCTCCCGCGGTGGAAATCGGCTGAAACCCAAGCAGGTTTGCAGAGAGAAACAATCATGACAGGGATCTCCAGGAAGTGTCTCCCTGATGGACTGGGAAGTGATCCTTCTGGAAGACATCCAGCCAGCCCAGGAAGCATCTAAGCCCCGGAGAAACAGGGGATACACAGCCAGAGGGAGGACGGAGCTGAGGCCAGAGCCCAGGCGGGGTAGAACACCGTGCCACTGCCACGGGCTTCATCAGAGGGGTGCCAAACGGGTGGCTTGTCCAGTGAGGCCGGCGTTCCAGTGACTGGGATTGTGGCCATCTCCCTTTCCCGGCTTCCTCTTTCAGCCTGTGTCGTGGTGTGGCTTCTTTTCTCAGAGAAGAGCCCTGAAAAGATCCAAGCCTCTTCTGTGATGTGGGCCTCCTCCTCTCCTGCAGGACAATGAGCTCCCGTGCGGCTTTTGTCCGTGGCTGGACTGTGTTCGTCTTGATCTCAGAAGAGAGGCCGCACGGGATGGGGATGAGATTTCAACGGCTCCGGGAGCAACGCATCTCCTCACGTGGTCGAAGCCTTGGCAATCCCAAAGTGGAACCGCCGTGAAAACGGTTGACAAGCGGACACATGACCCAGGCACAGACGCAGAGGGAGGCTCACCAGAGACAGGCCGACATGCAAGACCCCGTTTTCTGGTGCATCGGGCACATTTCTCCAAACACACACACACACACACACACACACACACACACACACACACCCCAACCGACAGAGAGAGGGCAGGAAACTCACAGAGTGTGAGAGAGAGACAGAGAAGCGAAAATGGGAGACACACAAACACATACACACACCGACAGTCCTACAGCAGTGGCGCAGAAACAAACACCCCCAGGCAGGCGCTGAGGCTACGGGGTTCGGCTCTCGAGCAGGACGACCCTCGGTTGAGAGAGCAGCCCACCGGCCCGCAGGACGACCCGTCTTCCAGATCCCGGGGGCACGACTTCCGGGGAGACTCACCGGAACGGCGTCCGGGCGGGTCTGAGGCTGGGATGCCGCGCTGCTTCCCCCGGACTCCGCCTGTGCTTTCAACTATCGGGGCAGCCCTATGCCGCGACTCCTGGCATCCGGAGACGGTCCTGTCGACCCCGTGGAGAGGGCAGGCTGGAGCCTCGCAGCCCCGCCACCCAAGCACTGCCACGGAGGGCTCCTGTTTGCCAGGCCTCAGGGCGTGGTTGCTCTGACAACCGTGGGAACCACTGTGACGCAAGAGCACCCGCTCGCCACTCGCGCATGCGCATTGGCTGGGCCGCCCCGCGCTCCGCTGCAGGCAGTCAGGCTGCGTCCCCTTTAAACGACGGTGGCCGCTGGGCGCCGGGGGCTCTCCTGCTGCAGCCTTGGCAGCCGCTGCATCCGGGGTCCAGTACGGGGCCGCGTGGGAGAGGCGGCCGCGGGCGGCGTCCCAGGATCAAACCCCAGGAGTCCCGTCTTCAGGACCTCCGTGAGCCGATTTCCATCGGGGGAGGGGGAGCTTCAGGGCGCCTGCTGGGGTCAGGTCACGACCTCCCATCAGATCCGATTCTGGACCCCTCCGGGTAAGAATGGATGGTCTGAGCACATGGACTGAGGCAGGCAGGGCCTGGCTGCAGCCCAGAATGATCCCAGGGGCCTCAAGGCGTGGAGTCCGCTGAAAGTTCACTGACCCGTGAGCCCTCTGCCTCCCTCCTTTGAAACAGCAGTGCCCTGCCGTGGTTCTGAAGGGCCTGGGACCTAGCCGCGGGCCAAAAGTTTCAGGGGGTCAGTCCACCCAGGAGCAGAGGGGAGTCTCATTCTCAGGAATGAGACCGGATGTGCAGAGGAAATGCGACCAGCACCTGTCCCAGAAGACAAGGACTTGTCTTTCAAAGGGGGAGGGGGGCAGAGGGCTCAGATGCCTCAGTGACCTTTCAGTTGACAGCGCGCCTTGAGGCCTGTGGGATGATCGTGGGCTGCAGCCAGACCCTGCCTGCCTCACTAGATGTGCTCAGCCCATGCTTTCTCACCCGGAGGCTCCAGAATCGGATCTGAAGCAGAGTCCTGAGACCCCAGCAGGCGCCCTGAAGCTCCCCCTCCCGCGGTGGAAATCGGCTGAAACCCAAGCAGGTTTGCAGAGAGAAACAATCATGACAGGGATCTCCAGGAAGTGTCTCCCTGATGGACTGGGAAGTGATCCTTCTGGAAGACATCCAGCCAGCCCAGGAAGCATCTAAGCCCCGGAGAAACAGGGGATACACAGCCAGAGGGAGGACGGAGCCGAGGCCAGAGCCCAGGCGGGGTAGAACACCGTGCCACTGCCACGGGCTTCATCAGAGGGGTGCCAAACGGGTGGCTTGTCCAGTGAGGCCGGCGTTCCAGTGACTGGGATTGTGGCCATCTCCCTTTCCCGGCTTCCTCTTTCAGCCTGTGTCGTGGTGTGGCTTCTTTTCTCAGAGAAGAGCCCTGAAAAGATCCAAGCCTCTTCTGTGATGTGGGCCTCCTCCTCTCCTGCAGGACAATGAGCTCCCGTGCGGCTTTTGTCCGTGGCTGGACTGTGTTCGTCTTGATCTCAGAAGAGAGGCCGCACGGGATGGGGATGAGATTTCAACGGCTCCGGGAGCAACGCATCTCCTCACGTGGTCGAAGCCTTGGCAATCCCAAAGTGGAACCGCCGTGAAAACGGTTGACAAGCGGACACATGACCCAGGCACAGACGCAGAGGGAGGCTCACCAGAGACAGGCCGACATGCAAGACCCCGTTTTCTGGTGCATCGGGCACATTTCTCCAAACACACACACACACACACACACACACACACACACACACACACACCCCAACCGACAGAGAGAGGGCAGGAAACTCACAGAGTGTGAGAGAGAGACAGAGAAGCGAAAATGGGAGACACACAAACACATACACACACCGACAGTCCTACAGCAGTGGCGCAGAAACAAACACCCCCAGGCAGGCGCTGAGGCTACGGGGTTCGGCTCTCGAGCAGGACGACCCTCGGTTGAGAGAGCAGCCCACCGGCCCGCAGGACGACCCGTCTTCCAGATCCCGGGGGCACGACTTCCGGGGAGACTCACCGGAACGGCGTCCGGGCGGGTCTGAGGCTGGGATGCCGCGCTGCTTCCCCCGGACTCCGCCTGTGCTTTCAACTATCGGGGCAGCCCTATGCCGCGACTCCTGGCATCCGGAGACGGTCCTGTCGACCCCGTGGAGAGGGCAGGCTGGAGCCTCGCAGCCCCGCCACCCAAGCACTGCCACGGAGGGCTCCTGTTTGCCAGGCCTCAGGGCGTGGTTGCTCTGACAACCGTGGGAACCACTGTGACGCAAGAGCACCCGCTCGCCACTCGCGCATGCGCATTGGCTGGGCCGCCCCGCGCTCCGCTGCAGGCAGTCAGGCTGCGTCCCCTTTAAACGACGGTGGCCGCTGGGCGCCGGGGGCTCTCCTGCTGCAGCCTTGGCAGCCGCTGCATCCGGGGTCCAGTACGGGGCCGCGTGGGAGAGGCGGCCGCGGGCGGCGTCCCAGGATCAAACCCCAGGAGTCCCGTCTTCAGGACCTCCGTGAGCCGATTTCCATCGGGGGAGGGGGAGCTTCAGGGCGCCTGCTGGGGTCAGGTCACGACCTCCCATCAGATCCGATTCTGGACCCCTCCGGGTAAGAATGGATGGTCTGAGCACATGGACTGAGGCAGGCAGGGCCTGGCTGCAGCCCAGAATGATCCCAGGGGCCTCAAGGCGTGGAGTCCGCTGAAAGTTCACTGACCCGTGAGCCCTCTGCCTCCCTCCTTTGAAACAGCAGTGCCCTGCCGTGGTTCTGAAGGGCCTGGGACCTAGCCGCGGGCCAAAAGTTTCAGGGGGTCAGTCCACCCAGGAGCAGAGGGGAGTCTCATTCTCAGGAATGAGACCGGATGTGCAGAGGAAATGCGACCAGCACCTGTCCCAGAAGACAAGGACTTGTCTTTCAAAGGGGGAGGGGGGCAGAGGGCTCAGATGCCTCAGTGACCTTTCAGTTGACAGCGCGCCTTGAGGCCTGTGGGATGATCGTGGGCTGCAGCCAGACCCTGCCTGCCTCACTAGATGTGCTCAGCCCATGCTTTCTCACCCGGAGGCTCCAGAATCGGATCTGAAGCAGAGTCCTGAGACCCCAGCAGGCGCCCTGAAGCTCCCCCTCCCGCGGTGGAAATCGGCTGAAACCCAAGCAGGTTTGCAGAGAGAAACAATCATGACAGGGATCTCCAGGAAGTGTCTCCCTGATGGACTGGGAAGTGATCCTTCTGGAAGACATCCAGCCAGCCCAGGAAGCATCTAAGCCCCGGAGAAACAGGGGATACACAGCCAGAGGGAGGACGGAGCCGAGGCCAGAGCCCAGGCGGGGTAGAACACCGTGCCACTGCCACGGGCTTCATCAGAGGGGTGCCAAACGGGTGGCTTGTCCAGTGAGGCCGGCGTTCCAGTGACTGGGATTGTGGCCATCTCCCTTTCCCGGCTTCCTCTTTCAGCCTGTGTCGTGGTGTGGCTTCTTTTCTCAGAGAAGAGCCCTGAAAAGATCCAAGCCTCTTCTGTGATGTGGGCCTCCTCCTCTCCTGCAGGACAATGAGCTCCCGTGCGGCTTTTGTCCGTGGCTGGACTGTGTTCATCTTGATCTCAGAAGAGAGGCCGCACGGGATGGGGATGAGATTTCAACGGCTCCGGGAGCAACGCATCTCCTCACGTGGTCGAAGCCTTGGCAATCCCAAAGTGGAACCGCCGTGAAAACGGTTGACAAGCGGACACATGACCCAGGCACAGACGCAGAGGGAGGCTCACCAGAGACAGGCCGACATGCAAGACCCCGTTTTCTGGTGCATCGGGCACATTTCTCCAAACACACACACACACACACACACACACACACACACACACACCCCAACCGACAGAGAGAGGGCAGGAAACTCACAGAGTGTGAGAGAGAGACAGAGAAGCGAAAATGGGAGACACACAAACACATACACACACCGACAGTCCTACAGCAGTGGCGCAGAAACAAACACCCCCAGGCAGGCGCTGAGGCTACGGGGTTCGGCTCTCGAGCAGGACGACCCTCGGTTGAGAGAGCAGCCCACCGGCCCGCAGGACGACCCGTCTTCCAGATCCCGGGGGCACAACTTCCGGGGAGACTCACCGGAACGGCGTCCGGGCGGGTCTGAGGCTGGGATGCCGCGCTGCTTCCCCCGGACTCCGCCTGTGCTTTCAACTATCGGGGCAGCCCTATGCCGCGACTCCTGGCATCCGGAGACGGTCCTGTCGACCCCGTGGAGAGGGCAGGCTGGAGCCTCGCAGCCCCGCCACCCAAGCACTGCCACGGAGGGCTCCTGTTTGCCAGGCCTCAGGGCGTGGTTGCTCTGACAACCGTGGGAACCACTGTGACGCAAGAGCACCCGCTCGCCACTCGCGCATGCGCATTGGCTGGGCCGCCCCGCGCTCCGCTGCAGGCAGTCAGGCTGCGTCCCCTTTAAACGACGGTGGCCGCTGGGCGCCGGGGGCTCTCCTGCTGCAGCCTTGGCAGCCGCTGCATCCGGGGTCCAGTACGGGGCCGCGTGGGAGAGGCGGCCGCGGGCGGCGTCCCAGGATCAAACCCCAGGAGTCCCGTCTTCAGGACCTCCGTGAGCCGATTTCCATCGGGGGAGGGGGAGCTTCAGGGCGCCTGCTGGGGTCAGGTCACGACCTCCCATCAGATCCGATTCTGGACCCCTCCGGGTAAGAATGGATGGTCTGAGCACATGGACTGAGGCAGGCAGGGCCTGGCTGCAGCCCAGAATGATCCCAGGGGCCTCAAGGCGTGGAGTCCGCTGAAAGTTCACTGACCCGTGAGCCCTCTGCCTCCCTCCTTTGAAACAGCAGTGCCCTGCCGTGGTTCTGAAGGGCCTGGGACCTAGCCGCGGGCCAAAAGTTTCAGGGGGTCAGTCCACCCAGGAGCAGAGGGGAGTCTCATTCTCAGGAATGAGACCGGATGTGCAGAGGAAATGCGACCAGCACCTGTCCCAGAAGACAAGGACTTGTCTTTCAAAGGGGGAGGGGGGCAGAGGGCTCAGATGCCTCAGTGACCTTTCAGTTGACAGCGCGCCTTGAGGCCTGTGGGATGATCGTGGGCTGCAGCCAGACCCTGCCTGCCTCACTAGATGTGCTCAGCCCATGCTTTCTCACCCGGAGGCTCCAGAATCGGATCTGAAGCAGAGTCCTGAGACCCCAGCAGGCGCCCTGAAGCTCCCCCTCCCGCGGTGGAAATCGGCTGAAACCCAAGCAGGTTTGCAGAGAGAAACAATCATGACAGGGATCTCCAGGAAGTGTCTCCCTGATGGACTGGGAAGTGATCCTTCTGGAAGACATCCAGCCAGCCCAGGAAGCATCTAAGCCCCGGAGAAACAGGGGATACACAGCCAGAGGGAGGACGGAGCCGAGGCCAGAGCCCAGGCGGGGTAGAACACCGTGCCACTGCCACGGGCTTCATCAGAGGGGTGCCAAACGGGTGGCTTGTCCAGTGAGGCCGGCGTTCCAGTGACTGGGATTGTGGCCATCTCCCTTTCCCAGCTTCCTCTTTCAGCCTGTGTCGTGGTGTGGCTTCTTTTCTCAGAGAAGAGCCCTGAAAAGATCCAAGCCTCTTCTGTGATGTGGGCCTCCTCCTCTCCTGCAGGACAATGAGCTCCCGTGCGGCTTTTGTCCGTGGCTGGACTGTGTTCGTCTTGATCTCAGAAGAGAGGCCGCACGGGATGGGGATGAGATTTCAACGGCTCCGGGAGCAACGCATCTCCTCACGTGGTCGAAGCCTTGGCAATCCCAAAGTGGAACCGCCGTGAAAACGGTTGACAAGCGGACACATGACCCAGGCACAGACGCAGAGGGAGGCTCACCAGAGACAGGCCGACATGCAAGACCCCGTTTTCTGGTGCATCGGGCACATTTCTCCAAACACACACACACACACACACACACACACACACACACCCCAACCGACAGAGAGAGGGCAGGAAACTCACAGAGTGTGAGAGAGAGACAGAGAAGCGAAAATGGGAGACACACAAACACATACACACACCGACAGTCCTACAGCAGTGGCGCAGAAACAAACACCCCCAGGCAGGCGCTGAGGCTACGGGGTTCGGCTCTCGAGCAGGACGACCCTCGGTTGAGAGAGCAGCCCACCGGCCCGCAGGACGACCCGTCTTCCAGATCCCGGGGGCACGACTTCCGGGGAGACTCACCGGAACGGCGTCCGGGCGGGTCTGAGGCTGGGATGCCGCGCTGCTTCCCCCGGACTCCGCCTGTGCTTTCAACTATCGGGGCAGCCCTATGCCGCGACTCCTGGCATCCGGAGACGGTCCTGTCGACCCCGTGGAGAGGGCAGGCTGGAGCCTCGCAGCCCCGCCACCCAAGCACTGCCACGGAGGGCTCCTGTTTGCCAGGCCTCAGGGCGTGGTTGCTCTGACAACCGTGGGAACCACTGTGACGCAAGAGCACCCGCTCGCCACTCGCGCATGCGCATTGGCTGGGCCGCCCCGCGCTCCGCTGCAGGCAGTCAGGCTGCGTCCCCTTTAAACGACGGTGGCCGCTGGGCGCCGGGGGCTCTCCTGCTGCAGCCTTGGCAGCCGCTGCATCCGGGGTCCAGTACGGGGCCGCGTGGGAGAGGCGGCCGCGGGCGGCGTCCCAGGATCAAACCCCAGGAGTCCCGTCTTCAGGACCTCCGTGAGCCGATTTCCATCGGGGGAGGGGGAGCTTCAGGGCGCCTGCTGGGGTCAGGTCACGACCTCCCATCAGATCCGATTCTGGACCCCTCCGGGTAAGAATGGATGGTCTGAGCACATGGACTGAGGCAGGCAGGGCCTGGCTGCAGCCCAGAATGATCCCAGGGGCCTCAAGGCGTGGAGTCCGCTGAAAGTTCACTGACCCGTGAGCCCTCTGCCTCCCTCCTTTGAAACAGCAGTGCCCTGCCGTGGTTCTGAAGGGCCTGGGACCTAGCCGCGGGCCAAAAGTTTCAGGGGGTCAGTCCACCCAGGAGCAGAGGGGAGTCTCATTCTCAGGAATGAGACCGGATGTGCAGAGGAAATGCGACCAGCACCTGTCCCAGAAGACAAGGACTTGTCTTTCAAAGGGGGAGGGGGGCAGAGGGCTCAGATGCCTCAGTGACCTTTCAGTTGACAGCGCGCCTTGAGGCCTGTGGGATGATCGTGGGCTGCAGCCAGACCCTGCCTGCCTCACTAGATGTGCTCAGCCCATGCTTTCTCACCCGGAGGCTCCAGAATCGGATCTGAAGCAGAGTCCTGAGACCCCAGCAGGCGCCCTGAAGCTCCCCCTCCCGCGGTGGAAATCGGCTGAAACCCAAGCAGGTTTGCAGAGAGAAACAATCATGACAGGGATCTCCAGGAAGTGTCTCCCTGATGGACTGGGAAGTGATCCTTCTGGAAGACATCCAGCCAGCCCAGGAAGCATCTAAGCCCCGGAGAAACAGGGGATACACAGCCAGAGGGAGGACGGAGCTGAGGCCAGAGCCCAGGCGGGGTAGAACACCGTGCCACTGCCACGGGCTTCATCAGAGGGGTGCCAAACGGGTGGCTTGTCCAGTGAGGCCGGCGTTCCAGTGACTGGGATTGTGGCCATCTCCCTTTCCCGGCTTCCTCTTTCAGCCTGTGTCGTGGTGTGGCTTCTTTTCTCAGAGAAGAGCCCTGAAAAGATCCAAGCCTCTTCTGTGATGTGGGCCTCCTCCTCTCCTGCAGGACAATGAGCTCCCGTGCGGCTTTTGTCCGTGGCTGGACTGTGTTCGTCTTGATCTCAGAAGAGAGGCCGCACGGGATGGGGATGAGATTTCAACGGCTCCGGGAGCAACGCATCTCCTCACGTGGTCGAAGCCTTGGCAATCCCAAAGTGGAACCGCCGTGAAAACGGTTGACAAGCGGACACATGACCCAGGCACAGACGCAGAGGGAGGCTCACCAGAGACAGGCCGACATGCAAGACCCCGTTTTCTGGTGCATCGGGCACATTTCTCCAAACACACACACACACACACACACACACACACACACACACCCCAACCGACAGAGAGAGGGCAGGAAACTCACAGAGTGTGAGAGAGAGACAGAGAAGCGAAAATGGGAGACACACAAACACATACACACACCGACAGTCCTACAGCAGTGGCGCAGAAACAAACACCCCCAGGCAGGCGCTGAGGCTACGGGGTTCGGCTCTCGAGCAGGACGACCCTCGGTTGAGAGAGCAGCCCACCGGCCCGCAGGACGACCCGTCTTCCAGATCCCGGGGGCACGACTTCCGGGGAGACTCACCGGAACGGCGTCCGGGCGGGTCTGAGGCTGGGATGCCGCGCTGCTTCCCCCGGACTCCGCCTGTGCTTTCAACTATCGGGGCAGCCCTATGCCGCGACTCCTGGCATCCGGAGACGGTCCTGTCGACCCCGTGGAGAGGGCAGGCTGGAGCCTCGCAGCCCCGCCACCCAAGCACTGCCACGGAGGGCTCCTGTTTGCCAGGCCTCAGGGCGTGGTTGCTCTGACAACCGTGGGAACCACTGTGACGCAAGAGCACCCGCTCGCCACTCGCGCATGCGCATTGGCTGGGCCGCCCCGCGCTCCGCTGCAGGCAGTCAGGCTGCGTCCCCTTTAAACGACGGTGGCCGCTGGGCGCCGGGGGCTCTCCTGCTGCAGCCTTGGCAGCCGCTGCATCCGGGGTCCAGTACGGGGCCGCGTGGGAGAGGCGGCCGCGGGCGGCGTCCCAGGATCAAACCCCAGGAGTCCCGTCTTCAGGACCTCCGTGAGCCGATTTCCATCGGGGGAGGGGGAGCTTCAGGGCGCCTGCTGGGGTCAGGTCACGACCTCCCATCAGATCCGATTCTGGACCCCTCCGGGTAAGAATGGATGGTCTGAGCACATGGACTGAGGCAGGCAGGGCCTGGCTGCAGCCCAGAATGATCCCAGGGGCCTCAAGGCGTGGAGTCCGCTGAAAGTTCACTGACCCGTGAGCCCTCTGCCTCCCTCCTTTGAAACAGCAGTGCCCTGCCGTGGTTCTGAAGGGCCTGGGACCTAGCCGCGGGCCAAAAGTTTCAGGGGGTCAGTCCACCCAGGAGCAGAGGGGAGTCTCATTCTCAGGAATGAGACCGGATGTGCAGAGGAAATGCGACCAGCACCTGTCCCAGAAGACAAGGACTTGTCTTTCAAAGGGGGAGGGGGGCAGAGGGCTCAGATGCCTCAGTGACCTTTCAGTTGACAGCGCGCCTTGAGGCCTGTGGGATGATCGTGGGCTGCAGCCAGACCCTGCCTGCCTCACTAGATGTGCTCAGCCCATGCTTTCTCACCCGGAGGCTCCAGAATCGGATCTGAAGCAGAGTCCTGAGACCCCAGCAGGCGCCCTGAAGCTCCCCCTCCCGCGGTGGAAATCGGCTGAAACCCAAGCAGGTTTGCAGAGAGAAACAATCATGACAGGGATCTCCAGGAAGTGTCTCCCTGATGGACTGGGAAGTGATCCTTCTGGAAGACATCCAGCCAGCCCAGGAAGCATCTAAGCCCCGGAGAAACAGGGGATACACAGCCAGAGGGAGGACGGAGCCGAGGCCAGAGCCCAGGCGGGGTAGAACACCGTGCCACTGCCACGGGCTTCATCAGAGGGGTGCCAAACGGGTGGCTTGTCCAGTGAGGCCGGCGTTCCAGTGACTGGGATTGTGGCCATCTCCCTTTCCCAGCTTCCTCTTTCAGCCTGTGTCGTGGTGTGGCTTCTTTTCTCAGAGAAGAGCCCTGAAAAGATCCAAGCCTCTTCTGTGATGTGGGCCTCCTCCTCTCCTGCAGGACAATGAGCTCCCGTGCGGCTTTTGTCCGTGGCTGGACTGTGTTCATCTTGATCTCAGAAGAGAGGCCGCACGGGATGGGGATGAGATTTCAACGGCTCCGGGAGCAACGCATCTCCTCACGTGGTCGAAGCCTTGGCAATCCCAAAGTGGAACCGCCGTGAAAACGGTTGACAAGCGGACACATGACCCAGGCACAGACGCAGAGGGAGGCTCACCAGAGACAGGCCGACATGCAAGACCCCGTTTTCTGGTGCATCGGGCACATTTCTCCAAACACACACACACACACACACACACACACACACACACACACACCCCAACCGACAGAGAGAGGGCAGGAAACTCACAGAGTGTGAGAGAGAGACAGAGAAGCGAAAATGGGAGACACACAAACACATACACACACCGACAGTCCTACAGCAGTGGCGCAGAAACAAACACCCCCAGGCAGGCGCTGAGGCTACGGGGTTCGGCTCTCGAGCAGGACGACCCTCGGTTGAGAGAGCAGCCCACCGGCCCGCAGGACGACCCGTCTTCCAGATCCCGGGGGCACAACTTCCGGGGAGACTCACCGGAACGGCGTCCGGGCGGGTCTGAGGCTGGGATGCCGCGCTGCTTCCCCCGGACTCCGCCTGTGCTTTCAACTATCGGGGCAGCCCTATGCCGCGACTCCTGGCATCCGGAGACGGTCCTGTCGACCCCGTGGAGAGGGCAGGCTGGAGCCTCGCAGCCCCGCCACCCAAGCACTGCCACGGAGGGCTCCTGTTTGCCAGGCCTCAGGGCGTGGTTGCTCTGACAACCGTGGGAACCACTGTGACGCAAGAGCACCCGCTCGCCACTCGCGCATGCGCATTGGCTGGGCCGCCCCGCGCTCCGCTGCAGGCAGTCAGGCTGCGTCCCCTTTAAACGACGGTGGCCGCTGGGCGCCGGGGGCTCTCCTGCTGCAGCCTTGGCAGCCGCTGCATCCGGGGTCCAGTACGGGGCCGCGTGGGAGAGGCGGCCGCGGGCGGCGTCCCAGGATCAAACCCCAGGAGTCCCGTCTTCAGGACCTCCGTGAGCCGATTTCCATCGGGGGAGGGGGAGCTTCAGGGCGCCTGCTGGGGTCAGGTCACGACCTCCCATCAGATCCGATTCTGGACCCCTCCGGGTAAGAATGGATGGTCTGAGCACATGGACTGAGGCAGGCAGGGCCTGGCTGCAGCCCAGAATGATCCCAGGGGCCTCAAGGCGTGGAGTCCGCTGAAAGTTCACTGACCCGTGAGCCCTCTGCCTCCCTCCTTTGAAACAGCAGTGCCCTGCCGTGGTTCTGAAGGGCCTGGGACCTAGCCGCGGGCCAAAAGTTTCAGGGGGTCAGTCCACCCAGGAGCAGAGGGGAGTCTCATTCTCAGGAATGAGACCGGATGTGCAGAGGAAATGCGACCAGCACCTGTCCCAGAAGACAAGGACTTGTCTTTCAAAGGGGGAGGGGGGCAGAGGGCTCAGATGCCTCAGTGACCTTTCAGTTGACAGCGCGCCTTGAGGCCTGTGGGATGATCGTGGGCTGCAGCCAGACCCTGCCTGCCTCACTAGATGTGCTCAGCCCATGCTTTCTCACCCGGAGGCTCCAGAATCGGATCTGAAGCAGAGTCCTGAGACCCCAGCAGGCGCCCTGAAGCTCCCCCTCCCGCGGTGGAAATCGGCTGAAACCCAAGCAGGTTTGCAGAGAGAAACAATCATGACAGGGATCTCCAGGAAGTGTCTCCCTGATGGACTGGGAAGTGATCCTTCTGGAAGACATCCAGCCAGCCCAGGAAGCATCTAAGCCCCGGAGAAACAGGGGATACACAGCCAGAGGGAGGACGGAGCCGAGGCCAGAGCCCAGGCGGGGTAGAACACCGTGCCACTGCCACGGGCTTCATCAGAGGGGTGCCAAACGGGTGGCTTGTCCAGTGAGGCCGGCGTTCCAGTGACTGGGATTGTGGCCATCTCCCTTTCCCAGCTTCCTCTTTCAGCCTGTGTCGTGGTGTGGCTTCTTTTCTCAGAGAAGAGCCCTGAAAAGATCCAAGCCTCTTCTGTGATGTGGGCCTCCTCCTCTCCTGCAGGACAATGAGCTCCCGTGCGGCTTTTGTCCGTGGCTGGACTGTGTTCGTCTTGATCTCAGAAGAGAGGCCGCACGGGATGGGGATGAGATTTCAACGGCTCCGGGAGCAACGCATCTCCTCACGTGGTCGAAGCCTTGGCAATCCCAAAGTGGAACCGCCGTGAAAACGGTTGACAAGCGGACACATGACCCAGGCACAGACGCAGAGGGAGGCTCACCAGAGACAGGCCGACATGCAAGACCCCGTTTTCTGGTGCATCGGGCACATTTCTCCAAACACACACACACACACACACACACACACACACACCCCAACCGACAGAGAGGGCAGGAAACTCACAGAGTGTGAGAGAGAGACAGAGAAGCGAAAATGGGAGACACACAAACACATACACACACCGACAGTCCTACAGCAGTGGCGCAGAAACAAACACCCCCAGGCAGGCGCTGAGGCTACGGGGTTCGGCTCTCGAGCAGGACGACCCTCGGTTGAGAGAGCAGCCCACCGGCCCGCAGGACGACCCGTCTTCCAGATCCCGGGGGCACGACTTCCGGGGAGACTCACCGGAACGGCGTCCGGGCGGGTCTGAGGCTGGGATGCCGCGCTGCTTCCCCCGGACTCCGCCTGTGCTTTCAACTATCGGGGCAGCCCTATGCCGCGACTCCTGGCATCCGGAGACGGTCCTGTCGACCCCGTGGAGAGGGCAGGCTGGAGCCTCGCAGCCCCGCCACCCAAGCACTGCCACGGAGGGCTCCTGTTTGCCAGGCCTCAGGGCGTGGTTGCTCTGACAACCGTGGGAACCACTGTGACGCAAGAGCACCCGCTCGCCACTCGCGCATGCGCATTGGCTGGGCCGCCCCGCGCTCCGCTGCAGGCAGTCAGGCTGCGTCCCCTTTAAACGACGGTGGCCGCTGGGCGCCGGGGGCTCTCCTGCTGCAGCCTTGGCAGCCGCTGCATCCGGGGTCCAGTACGGGGCCGCGTGGGAGAGGCGGCCGCGGGCGGCGTCCCAGGATCAAACCCCAGGAGTCCCGTCTTCAGGACCTCCGTGAGCCGATTTCCATCGGGGGAGGGGGAGCTTCAGGGCGCCTGCTGGGGTCAGGTCACGACCTCCCATCAGATCCGATTCTGGACCCCTCCGGGTAAGAATGGATGGTCTGAGCACATGGACTGAGGCAGGCAGGGCCTGGCTGCAGCCCAGAATGATCCCAGGGGCCTCAAGGCGTGGAGTCCGCTGAAAGTTCACTGACCCGTGAGCCCTCTGCCTCCCTCCTTTGAAACAGCAGTGCCCTGCCGTGGTTCTGAAGGGCCTGGGACCTAGCCGCGGGCCAAAAGTTTCAGGGGGTCAGTCCACCCAGGAGCAGAGGGGAGTCTCATTCTCAGGAATGAGACCGGATGTGCAGAGGAAATGCGACCAGCACCTGTCCCAGAAGACAAGGACTTGTCTTTCAAAGGGGGAGGGGGGCAGAGGGCTCAGATGCCTCAGTGACCTTTCAGTTGACAGCGCGCCTTGAGGCCTGTGGGATGATCGTGGGCTGCAGCCAGACCCTGCCTGCCTCACTAGATGTGCTCAGCCCATGCTTTCTCACCCGGAGGCTCCAGAATCGGATCTGAAGCAGAGTCCTGAGACCCCAGCAGGCGCCCTGAAGCTCCCCCTCCCGCGGTGGAAATCGGCTGAAACCCAAGCAGGTTTGCAGAGAGAAACAATCATGACAGGGATCTCCAGGAAGTGTCTCCCTGATGGACTGGGAAGTGATCCTTCTGGAAGACATCCAGCCAGCCCAGGAAGCATCTAAGCCCCGGAGAAACAGGGGATACACAGCCAGAGGGAGGACGGAGCCGAGGCCAGAGCCCAGGCGGGGTAGAACACCGTGCCACTGCCACGGGCTTCATCAGAGGGGTGCCAAACGGGTGGCTTGTCCAGTGAGGCCGGCGTTCCAGTGACTGGGATTGTGGCCATCTCCCTTTCCCGGCTTCCTCTTTCAGCCTGTGTCGTGGTGTGGCTTCTTTTCTCAGAGAAGAGCCCTGAAAAGATCCAAGCCTCTTCTGTGATGTGGGCCTCCTCCTCTCCTGCAGGACAATGAGCTCCCGTGCGGCTTTTGTCCGTGGCTGGACTGTGTTCGTCTTGATCTCAGAAGAGAGGCCGCACGGGATGGGGATGAGATTTCAACGGCTCCGGGAGCAACGCATCTCCTCACGTGGTCGAAGCCTTGGCAATCCCAAAGTGGAACCGCCGTGAAAACGGTTGACAAGCGGACACATGACCCAGGCACAGACGCAGAGGGAGGCTCACCAGAGACAGGCCGACATGCAAGACCCCGTTTTCTGGTGCATCGGGCACATTTCTCCAAACACACACACACACACACACACACACACACACACCCCAACCGACAGAGAGGGCAGGAAACTCACAGAGTGTGAGAGAGAGACAGAGAAGCGAAAATGGGAGACACACAAACACATACACACACCGACAGTCCTACAGCAGTGGCGCAGAAACAAACACCCCCAGGCAGGCGCTGAGGCTACGGGGTTCGGCTCTCGAGCAGGACGACCCTCGGTTGAGAGAGCAGCCCACCGGCCCGCAGGACGACCCGTCTTCCAGATCCCGGGGGCACGACTTCCGGGGAGACTCACCGGAACGGCGTCCGGGCGGGTCTGAGGCTGGGATGCCGCGCTGCTTCCCCCGGACTCCGCCTGTGCTTTCAACTATCGGGGCAGCCCTATGCCGCGACTCCTGGCATCCGGAGACGGTCCTGTCGACCCCGTGGAGAGGGCAGGCTGGAGCCTCGCAGCCCCGCCACCCAAGCACTGCCACGGAGGGCTCCTGTTTGCCAGGCCTCAGGGCGTGGTTGCTCTGACAACCGTGGGAACCACTGTGACGCAAGAGCACCCGCTCGCCACTCGCGCATGCGCATTGGCTGGGCCGCCCCGCGCTCCGCTGCAGGCAGTCAGGCTGCGTCCCCTTTAAACGACGGTGGCCGCTGGGCGCCGGGGGCTCTCCTGCTGCAGCCTTGGCAGCCGCTGCATCCGGGGTCCAGTACGGGGCCGCGTGGGAGAGGCGGCCGCGGGCGGCGTCCCAGGATCAAACCCCAGGAGTCCCGTCTTCAGGACCTCCGTGAGCCGATTTCCATCGGGGGAGGGGGAGCTTCAGGGCGCCTGCTGGGGTCAGGTCACGACCTCCCATCAGATCCGATTCTGGACCCCTCCGGGTAAGAATGGATGGTCTGAGCACATGGACTGAGGCAGGCAGGGCCTGGCTGCAGCCCAGAATGATCCCAGGGGCCTCAAGGCGTGGAGTCCGCTGAAAGTTCACTGACCCGTGAGCCCTCTGCCTCCCTCCTTTGAAACAGCAGTGCCCTGCCGTGGTTCTGAAGGGCCTGGGACCTAGCCGCGGGCCAAAAGTTTCAGGGGGTCAGTCCACCCAGGAGCAGAGGGGAGTCTCATTCTCAGGAATGAGACCGGATGTGCAGAGGAAATGCGACCAGCACCTGTCCCAGAAGACAAGGACTTGTCTTTCAAAGGGGGAGGGGGGCAGAGGGCTCAGATGCCTCAGTGACCTTTCAGTTGACAGCGCGCCTTGAGGCCTGTGGGATGATCGTGGGCTGCAGCCAGACCCTGCCTGCCTCACTAGATGTGCTCAGCCCATGCTTTCTCACCCGGAGGCTCCAGAATCGGATCTGAAGCAGAGTCCTGAGACCCCAGCAGGCGCCCTGAAGCTCCCCCTCCCGCGGTGGAAATCGGCTGAAACCCAAGCAGGTTTGCAGAGAGAAACAATCATGACAGGGATCTCCAGGAAGTGTCTCCCTGATGGACTGGGAAGTGATCCTTCTGGAAGACATCCAGCCAGCCCAGGAAGCATCTAAGCCCCGGAGAAACAGGGGATACACAGCCAGAGGGAGGACGGAGCCGAGGCCAGAGCCCAGGCGGGGTAGAACACCGTGCCACTGCCACGGGCTTCATCAGAGGGGTGCCAAACGGGTGGCTTGTCCAGTGAGGCCGGCGTTCCAGTGACTGGGATTGTGGCCATCTCCCTTTCCCGGCTTCCTCTTTCAGCCTGTGTCGTGGTGTGGCTTCTTTTCTCAGAGAAGAGCCCTGAAAACATCCAAGCCTCTTCTGTGATGTGGGCCTCCTCCTCTCCTGCAGGACAATGAGCTCCCGTGCGGCTTTTGTCCGTGGCTGGACTGTGTTCGTCTTGATCTCAGAAGAGAGGCCGCACGGGATGGGGATGAGATTTCAACGGCTCCGGGAGCAACGCATCTCCTCACGTGGTCGAAGCCTTGGCAATCCCAAAGTGGAACCGCCGTGAAAACGGTTGACAAGCGGACACATGACCCAGGCACAGACGCAGAGGGAGGCTCACCAGAGACAGGCCGACATGCAAGACCCCGTTTTCTGGTGCATCGGGCACATTTCTCCAAACACACACACACACACACACACACACACACACACACACACACCCCAACCGACAGAGAGAGGGCAGGAAACTCACAGAGTGTGAGAGAGAGACAGAGAAGCGAAAATGGGAGACACACAAACACATACACACACCGACAGTCCTACAGCAGTGGCGCAGAAACAAACACCCCCAGGCAGGCGCTGAGGCTACGGGGTTCGGCTCTCGAGCAGGACGACCCTCGGTTGAGAGAGCAGCCCACCGGCCCGCAGGACGACCCGTCTTCCAGATCCCGGGGGCACGACTTCCGGGGAGACTCACCGGAACGGCGTCCGGGCGGGTCTGAGGCTGGGATGCCGCGCTGCTTCCCCCGGACTCCGCCTGTGCTTTCAACTATCGGGGCAGCCCTATGCCGCGACTCCTGGCATCCGGAGACGGTCCTGTCGACCCCGTGGAGAGGGCAGGCTGGAGCCTCGCAGCCCCGCCACCCAAGCACTGCCACGGAGGGCTCCTGTTTGCCAGGCCTCAGGGCGTGGTTGCTCTGACAACCGTGGGAACCACTGTGACGCAAGAGCACCCGCTCGCCACTCGCGCATGCGCATTGGCTGGGCCGCCCCGCGCTCCGCTGCAGGCAGTCAGGCTGCGTCCCCTTTAAACGACGGTGGCCGCTGGGCGCCGGGGGCTCTCCTGCTGCAGCCTTGGCAGCCGCTGCATCCGGGGTCCAGTACGGGGCCGCGTGGGAGAGGCGGCCGCGGGCGGCGTCCCAGGATCAAACCCCAGGAGTCCCGTCTTCAGGACCTCCGTGAGCCGATTTCCATCGGGGGAGGGGGAGCTTCAGGGCGCCTGCTGGGGTCAGGTCACGACCTCCCATCAGATCCGATTCTGGACCCCTCCGGGTAAGAATGGATGGTCTGAGCACATGGACTGAGGCAGGCAGGGCCTGGCTGCAGCCCAGAATGATCCCAGGGGCCTCAAGGCGTGGAGTCCGCTGAAAGTTCACTGACCCGTGAGCCCTCTGCCTCCCTCCTTTGAAACAGCAGTGCCCTGCCGTGGTTCTGAAGGGCCTGGGACCTAGCCGCGGGCCAAAAGTTTCAGGGGGTCAGTCCACCCAGGAGCAGAGGGGAGTCTCATTCTCAGGAATGAGACCGGATGTGCAGAGGAAATGCGACCAGCACCTGTCCCAGAAGACAAGGACTTGTCTTTCAAAGGGGGAGGGGGGCAGAGGGCTCAGATGCCTCAGTGACCTTTCAGTTGACAGCGCGCCTTGAGGCCTGTGGGATGATCGTGGGCTGCAGCCAGACCCTGCCTGCCTCACTAGATGTGCTCAGCCCATGCTTTCTCACCCGGAGGCTCCAGAATCGGATCTGAAGCAGAGTCCTGAGACCCCAGCAGGCGCCCTGAAGCTCCCCCTCCCGCGGTGGAAATCGGCTGAAACCCAAGCAGGTTTGCAGAGAGAAACAATCATGACAGGGATCTCCAGGAAGTGTCTCCCTGATGGACTGGGAAGTGATCCTTCTGGAAGACATCCAGCCAGCCCAGGAAGCATCTAAGCCCCGGAGAAACAGGGGATACACAGCCAGAGGGAGGACGGAGCCGAGGCCAGAGCCCAGGCGGGGTAGAACACCGTGCCACTGCCACGGGCTTCATCAGAGGGGTGCCAAACGGGTGGCTTGTCCAGTGAGGCCGGCGTTCCAGTGACTGGGATTGTGGCCATCTCCCTTTCCCGGCTTCCTCTTTCAGCCTGTGTCGTGGTGTGGCTTCTTTTCTCAGAGAAGAGCCCTGAAAAGATCCAAGCCTCTTCTGTGATGTGGGCCTCCTCCTCTCCTGCAGGACAATGAGCTCCCGTGCGGCTTTTGTCCGTGGCTGGACTGTGTTCGTCTTGATCTCAGAAGAGAGGCCGCACGGGATGGGGATGAGATTTCAACGGCTCCGGGAGCAACGCATCTCCTCACGTGGTCGAAGCCTTGGCAATCCCAAAGTGGAACCGCCGTGAAAACGGTTGACAAGCGGACACATGACCCAGGCACAGACGCAGAGGGAGGCTCACCAGAGACAGGCCGACATGCAAGACCCCGTTTTCTGGTGCATCGGGCACATTTCTCCAAACACACACACACACACACACACACACACACACACACACACACACCCCAACCGACAGAGAGAGGGCAGGAAACTCACAGAGTGTGAGAGAGAGACAGAGAAGCGAAAATGGGAGACACACAAACACATACACACACCGACAGTCCTACAGCAGTGGCGCAGAAACAAACACCCCCAGGCAGGCGCTGAGGCTACGGGGTTCGGCTCTCGAGCAGGACGACCCTCGGTTGAGAGAGCAGCCCACCGGCCCGCAGGACGACCCGTCTTCCAGATCCCGGGGGCACGACTTCCGGGGAGACTCACCGGAACGGCGTCCGGGCGGGTCTGAGGCTGGGATGCCGCGCTGCTTCCCCCGGACTCCGCCTGTGCTTTCAACTATCGGGGCAGCCCTATGCCGCGACTCCTGGCATCCGGAGACGGTCCTGTCGACCCCGTGGAGAGGGCAGGCTGGAGCCTCGCAGCCCCGCCACCCAAGCACTGCCACGGAGGGCTCCTGTTTGCCAGGCCTCAGGGCGTGGTTGCTCTGACAACCGTGGGAACCACTGTGACGCAAGAGCACCCGCTCGCCACTCGCGCATGCGCATTGGCTGGGCCGCCCCGCGCTCCGCTGCAGGCAGTCAGGCTGCGTCCCCTTTAAACGACGGTGGCCGCTGGGCGCCGGGGGCTCTCCTGCTGCAGCCTTGGCAGCCGCTGCATCCGGGGTCCAGTACGGGGCCGCGTGGGAGAGGCGGCCGCGGGCGGCGTCCCAGGATCAAACCCCAGGAGTCCCGTCTTCAGGACCTCCGTGAGCCGATTTCCATCGGGGGAGGGGGAGCTTCAGGGCGCCTGCTGGGGTCAGGTCACGACCTCCCATCAGATCCGATTCTGGACCCCTCCGGGTAAGAATGGATGGTCTGAGCACATGGACTGAGGCAGGCAGGGCCTGGCTGCAGCCCAGAATGATCCCAGGGGCCTCAAGGCGTGGAGTCCGCTGAAAGTTCACTGACCCGTGAGCCCTCTGCCTCCCTCCTTTGAAACAGCAGTGCCCTGCCGTGGTTCTGAAGGGCCTGGGACCTAGCCGCGGGCCAAAAGTTTCAGGGGGTCAGTCCACCCAGGAGCAGAGGGGAGTCTCATTCTCAGGAATGAGACCGGATGTGCAGAGGAAATGCGACCAGCACCTGTCCCAGAAGACAAGGACTTGTCTTTCAAAGGGGGAGGGGGGCAGAGGGCTCAGATGCCTCAGTGACCTTTCAGTTGACAGCGCGCCTTGAGGCCTGTGGGATGATCGTGGGCTGCAGCCAGACCCTGCCTGCCTCACTAGATGTGCTCAGCCCATGCTTTCTCACCCGGAGGCTCCAGAATCGGATCTGAAGCAGAGTCCTGAGACCCCAGCAGGCGCCCTGAAGCTCCCCCTCCCGCGGTGGAAATCGGCTGAAACCCAAGCAGGTTTGCAGAGAGAAACAATCATGACAGGGATCTCCAGGAAGTGTCTCCCTGATGGACTGGGAAGTGATCCTTCTGGAAGACATCCAGCCAGCCCAGGAAGCATCTAAGCCCCGGAGAAACAGGGGATACACAGCCAGAGGGAGGACGGAGCCGAGGCCAGAGCCCAGGCGGGGTAGAACACCGTGCCACTGCCACGGGCTTCATCAGAGGGGTGCCAAACGGGTGGCTTGTCCAGTGAGGCCGGCGTTCCAGTGACTGGGATTGTGGCCATCTCCCTTTCCCGGCTTCCTCTTTCAGCCTGTGTCGTGGTGTGGCTTCTTTTCTCAGAGAAGAGCCCTGAAAAGATCCAAGCCTCTTCTGTGATGTGGGCCTCCTCCTCTCCTGCAGGACAATGAGCTCCCGTGCGGCTTTTGTCCGTGGCTGGACTGTGTTCGTCTTGATCTCAGAAGAGAGGCCGCACGGGATGGGGATGAGATTTCAACGGCTCCGGGAGCAACGCATCTCCTCACGTGGTCGAAGCCTTGGCAATCCCAAAGTGGAACCGCCGTGAAAACGGTTGACAAGCGGACACATGACCCAGGCACAGACGCAGAGGGAGGCTCACCAGAGACAGGCCGACATGCAAGACCCCGTTTTCTGGTGCATCGGGCACATTTCTCCAAACACACACACACACACACACACACACACACACACACACACCCCAACCGACAGAGAGAGGGCAGGAAACTCACAGAGTGTGAGAGAGAGACAGAGAAGCGAAAATGGGAGACACACAAACACATACACACACCGACAGTCCTACAGCAGTGGCGCAGAAACAAACACCCCCAGGCAGGCGCTGAGGCTACGGGGTTCGGCTCTCGAGCAGGACGACCCTCGGTTGAGAGAGCAGCCCACCGGCCCGCAGGACGACCCGTCTTCCAGATCCCGGGGGCACGACTTCCGGGGAGACTCACCGGAACGGCGTCCGGGCGGGTCTGAGGCTGGGATGCCGCGCTGCTTCCCCCGGACTCCGCCTGTGCTTTCAACTATCGGGGCAGCCCTATGCCGCGACTCCTGGCATCCGGAGACGGTCCTGTCGACCCCGTGGAGAGGGCAGGCTGGAGCCTCGCAGCCCCGCCACCCAAGCACTGCCACGGAGGGCTCCTGTTTGCCAGGCCTCAGGGCGTGGTTGCTCTGACAACCGTGGGAACCACTGTGACGCAAGAGCACCCGCTCGCCACTCGCGCATGCGCATTGGCTGGGCCGCCCCGCGCTCCGCTGCAGGCAGTCAGGCTGCGTCCCCTTTAAACGACGGTGGCCGCTGGGCGCCGGGGGCTCTCCTGCTGCAGCCTTGGCAGCCGCTGCATCCGGGGTCCAGTACGGGGCCGCGTGGGAGAGGCGGCCGCGGGCGGCGTCCCAGGATCAAACCCCAGGAGTCCCGTCTTCAGGACCTCCGTGAGCCGATTTCCATCGGGGGAGGGGGAGCTTCAGGGCGCCTGCTGGGGTCAGGTCACGACCTCCCATCAGATCCGATTCTGGACCCCTCCGGGTAAGAATGGATGGTCTGAGCACATGGACTGAGGCAGGCAGGGCCTGGCTGCAGCCCAGAATGATCCCAGGGGCCTCAAGGCGTGGAGTCCGCTGAAAGTTCACTGACCCGTGAGCCCTCTGCCTCCCTCCTTTGAAACAGCAGTGCCCTGCCGTGGTTCTGAAGGGCCTGGGACCTAGCCGCGGGCCAAAAGTTTCAGGGGGTCAGTCCACCCAGGAGCAGAGGGGAGTCTCATTCTCAGGAATGAGACCGGATGTGCAGAGGAAATGCGACCAGCACCTGTCCCAGAAGACAAGGACTTGTCTTTCAAAGGGGGAGGGGGGCAGAGGGCTCAGATGCCTCAGTGACCTTTCAGTTGACAGCGCGCCTTGAGGCCTGTGGGATGATCGTGGGCTGCAGCCAGACCCTGCCTGCCTCACTAGATGTGCTCAGCCCATGCTTTCTCACCCGGAGGCTCCAGAATCGGATCTGAAGCAGAGTCCTGAGACCCCAGCAGGCGCCCTGAAGCTCCCCCTCCCGCGGTGGAAATCGGCTGAAACCCAAGCAGGTTTGCAGAGAGAAACAATCATGACAGGGATCTCCAGGAAGTGTCTCCCTGATGGACTGGGAAGTGATCCTTCTGGAAGACATCCAGCCAGCCCAGGAAGCATCTAAGCCCCGGAGAAACAGGGGATACACAGCCAGAGGGAGGACGGAGCCGAGGCCAGAGCCCAGGCGGGGTAGAACACCGTGCCACTGCCACGGGCTTCATCAGAGGGGTGCCAAACGGGTGGCTTGTCCAGTGAGGCCGGCGTTCCAGTGACTGGGATTGTGGCCATCTCCCTTTCCCGGCTTCCTCTTTCAGCCTGTGTCGTGGTGTGGCTTCTTTTCTCAGAGAAGAGCCCTGAAAAGATCCAAGCCTCTTCTGTGATGTGGGCCTCCTCCTCTCCTGCAGGACAATGAGCTCCCGTGCGGCTTTTGTCCGTGGCTGGACTGTGTTCGTCTTGATCTCAGAAGAGAGGCCGCACGGGATGGGGATGAGATTTCAACGGCTCCGGGAGCAACGCATCTCCTCACGTGGTCGAAGCCTTGGCAATCCCAAAGTGGAACCGCCGTGAAAACGGTTGACAAGCGGACACATGACCCAGGCACAGACGCAGAGGGAGGCTCACCAGAGACAGGCCGACATGCAAGACCCCGTTTTCTGGTGCATCGGGCACATTTCTCCAAACACACACACACACACACACACACACACACACACACACACACACCCCAACCGACAGAGAGAGGGCAGGAAACTCACAGAGTGTGAGAGAGAGACAGAGAAGCGAAAATGGGAGACACACAAACACATACACACACCGACAGTCCTACAGCAGTGGCGCAGAAACAAACACCCCCAGGCAGGCGCTGAGGCTACGGGGTTCGGCTCTCGAGCAGGACGACCCTCGGTTGAGAGAGCAGCCCACCGGCCCGCAGGACGACCCGTCTTCCAGATCCCGGGGGCACGACTTCCGGGGAGACTCACCGGAACGGCGTCCGGGCGGGTCTGAGGCTGGGATGCCGCGCTGCTTCCCCCGGACTCCGCCTGTGCTTTCAACTATCGGGGCAGCCCTATGCCGCGACTCCTGGCATCCGGAGACGGTCCTGTCGACCCCGTGGAGAGGGCAGGCTGGAGCCTCGCAGCCCCGCCACCCAAGCACTGCCACGGAGGGCTCCTGTTTGCCAGGCCTCAGGGCGTGGTTGCTCTGACAACCGTGGGAACCACTGTGACGCAAGAGCACCCGCTCGCCACTCGCGCATGCGCATTGGCTGGGCCGCCCCGCGCTCCGCTGCAGGCAGTCAGGCTGCGTCCCCTTTAAACGACGGTGGCCGCTGGGCGCCGGGGGCTCTCCTGCTGCAGCCTTGGCAGCCGCTGCATCCGGGGTCCAGTACGGGGCCGCGTGGGAGAGGCGGCCGCGGGCGGCGTCCCAGGATCAAACCCCAGGAGTCCCGTCTTCAGGACCTCCGTGAGCCGATTTCCATCGGGGGAGGGGGAGCTTCAGGGCGCCTGCTGGGGTCAGGTCACGACCTCCCATCAGATCCGATTCTGGACCCCTCCGGGTAAGAATGGATGGTCTGAGCACATGGACTGAGGCAGGCAGGGCCTGGCTGCAGCCCAGAATGATCCCAGGGGCCTCAAGGCGTGGAGTCCGCTGAAAGTTCACTGACCCGTGAGCCCTCTGCCTCCCTCCTTTGAAACAGCAGTGCCCTGCCGTGGTTCTGAAGGGCCTGGGACCTAGCCGCGGGCCAAAAGTTTCAGGGGGTCAGTCCACCCAGGAGCAGAGGGGAGTCTCATTCTCAGGAATGAGACCGGATGTGCAGAGGAAATGCGACCAGCACCTGTCCCAGAAGACAAGGACTTGTCTTTCAAAGGGGGAGGGGGGCAGAGGGCTCAGATGCCTCAGTGACCTTTCAGTTGACAGCGCGCCTTGAGGCCTGTGGGATGATCGTGGGCTGCAGCCAGACCCTGCCTGCCTCACTAGATGTGCTCAGCCCATGCTTTCTCACCCGGAGGCTCCAGAATCGGATCTGAAGCAGAGTCCTGAGACCCCAGCAGGCGCCCTGAAGCTCCCCCTCCCGCGGTGGAAATCGGCTGAAACCCAAGCAGGTTTGCAGAGAGAAACAATCATGACAGGGATCTCCAGGAAGTGTCTCCCTGATGGACTGGGAAGTGATCCTTCTGGAAGACATCCAGCCAGCCCAGGAAGCATCTAAGCCCCGGAGAAACAGGGGATACACAGCCAGAGGGAGGACGGAGCCGAGGCCAGAGCCCAGGCGGGGTAGAACACCGTGCCACTGCCACGGGCTTCATCAGAGGGGTGCCAAACGGGTGGCTTGTCCAGTGAGGCCGGCGTTCCAGTGACTGGGATTGTGGCCATCTCCCTTTCCCGGCTTCCTCTTTCAGCCTGTGTCGTGGTGTGGCTTCTTTTCTCAGAGAAGAGCCCTGAAAAGATCCAAGCCTCTTCTGTGATGTGGGCCTCCTCCTCTCCTGCAGGACAATGAGCTCCCGTGCGGCTTTTGTCCGTGGCTGGACTGTGTTCGTCTTGATCTCAGAAGAGAGGCCGCACGGGATGGGGATGAGATTTCAACGGCTCCGGGAGCAACGCATCTCCTCACGTGGTCGAAGCCTTGGCAATCCCAAAGTGGAACCGCCGTGAAAACGGTTGACAAGCGGACACATGACCCAGGCACAGACGCAGAGGGAGGCTCACCAGAGACAGGCCGACATGCAAGACCCCGTTTTCTGGTGCATCGGGCACATTTCTCCAAACACACACACACACACACACACACACACACACACACACACACACCCCAACCGACAGAGAGAGGGCAGGAAACTCACAGAGTGTGAGAGAGAGACAGAGAAGCGAAAATGGGAGACACACAAACACATACACACACCGACAGTCCTACAGCAGTGGCGCAGAAACAAACACCCCCAGGCAGGCGCTGAGGCTACGGGGTTCGGCTCTCGAGCAGGACGACCCTCGGTTGAGAGAGCAGCCCACCGGCCCGCAGGACGACCCGTCTTCCAGATCCCGGGGGCACGACTTCCGGGGAGACTCACCGGAACGGCGTCCGGGCGGGTCTGAGGCTGGGATGCCGCGCTGCTTCCCCCGGACTCCGCCTGTGCTTTCAACTATCGGGGCAGCCCTATGCCGCGACTCCTGGCATCCGGAGACGGTCCTGTCGACCCCGTGGAGAGGGCAGGCTGGAGCCTCGCAGCCCCGCCACCCAAGCACTGCCACGGAGGGCTCCTGTTTGCCAGGCCTCAGGGCGTGGTTGCTCTGACAACCGTGGGAACCACTGTGACGCAAGAGCACCCGCTCGCCACTCGCGCATGCGCATTGGCTGGGCCGCCCCGCGCTCCGCTGCAGGCAGTCAGGCTGCGTCCCCTTTAAACGACGGTGGCCGCTGGGCGCCGGGGGCTCTCCTGCTGCAGCCTTGGCAGCCGCTGCATCCGGGGTCCAGTACGGGGCCGCGTGGGAGAGGCGGCCGCGGGCGGCGTCCCAGGATCAAACCCCAGGAGTCCCGTCTTCAGGACCTCCGTGAGCCGATTTCCATCGGGGGAGGGGGAGCTTCAGGGCGCCTGCTGGGGTCAGGTCACGACCTCCCATCAGATCCGATTCTGGACCCCTCCGGGTAAGAATGGATGGTCTGAGCACATGGACTGAGGCAGGCAGGGCCTGGCTGCAGCCCAGAATGATCCCAGGGGCCTCAAGGCGTGGAGTCCGCTGAAAGTTCACTGACCCGTGAGCCCTCTGCCTCCCTCCTTTGAAACAGCAGTGCCCTGCCGTGGTTCTGAAGGGCCTGGGACCTAGCCGCGGGCCAAAAGTTTCAGGGGGTCAGTCCACCCAGGAGCAGAGGGGAGTCTCATTCTCAGGAATGAGACCGGATGTGCAGAGGAAATGCGACCAGCACCTGTCCCAGAAGACAAGGACTTGTCTTTCAAAGGGGGAGGGGGGCAGAGGGCTCAGATGCCTCAGTGACCTTTCAGTTGACAGCGCGCCTTGAGGCCTGTGGGATGATCGTGGGCTGCAGCCAGACCCTGCCTGCCTCACTAGATGTGCTCAGCCCATGCTTTCTCACCCGGAGGCTCCAGAATCGGATCTGAAGCAGAGTCCTGAGACCCCAGCAGGCGCCCTGAAGCTCCCCCTCCCGCGGTGGAAATCGGCTGAAACCCAAGCAGGTTTGCAGAGAGAAACAATCATGACAGGGATCTCCAGGAAGTGTCTCCCTGATGGACTGGGAAGTGATCCTTCTGGAAGACATCCAGCCAGCCCAGGAAGCATCTAAGCCCCGGAGAAACAGGGGATACACAGCCAGAGGGAGGACGGAGCCGAGGCCAGAGCCCAGGCGGGGTAGAACACCGTGCCACTGCCACGGGCTTCATCAGAGGGGTGCCAAACGGGTGGCTTGTCCAGTGAGGCCGGCGTTCCAGTGACTGGGATTGTGGCCATCTCCCTTTCCCGGCTTCCTCTTTCAGCCTGTGTCGTGGTGTGGCTTCTTTTCTCAGAGAAGAGCCCTGAAAAGATCCAAGCCTCTTCTGTGATGTGGGCCTCCTCCTCTCCTGCAGGACAATGAGCTCCCGTGCGGCTTTTGTCCGTGGCTGGACTGTGTTCGTCTTGATCTCAGAAGAGAGGCCGCACGGGATGGGGATGAGATTTCAACGGCTCCGGGAGCAACGCATCTCCTCACGTGGTCGAAGCCTTGGCAATCCCAAAGTGGAACCGCCGTGAAAACGGTTGACAAGCGGACACATGACCCAGGCACAGACGCAGAGGGAGGCTCACCAGAGACAGGCCGACATGCAAGACCCCGTTTTCTGGTGCATCGGGCACATTTCTCCAAACACACACACACACACACACACACACACACACACACACACACACCCCAACCGACAGAGAGAGGGCAGGAAACTCACAGAGTGTGAGAGAGAGACAGAGAAGCGAAAATGGGAGACACACAAACACATACACACACCGACAGTCCTACAGCAGTGGCGCAGAAACAAACACCCCCAGGCAGGCGCTGAGGCTACGGGGTTCGGCTCTCGAGCAGGACGACCCTCGGTTGAGAGAGCAGCCCACCGGCCCGCAGGACGACCCGTCTTCCAGATCCCGGGGGCACGACTTCCGGGGAGACTCACCGGAACGGCGTCCGGGCGGGTCTGAGGCTGGGATGCCGCGCTGCTTCCCCCGGACTCCGCCTGTGCTTTCAACTATCGGGGCAGCCCTATGCCGCGACTCCTGGCATCCGGAGACGGTCCTGTCGACCCCGTGGAGAGGGCAGGCTGGAGCCTCGCAGCCCCGCCACCCAAGCACTGCCACGGAGGGCTCCTGTTTGCCAGGCCTCAGGGCGTGGTTGCTCTGACAACCGTGGGAACCACTGTGACGCAAGAGCACCCGCTCGCCACTCGCGCATGCGCATTGGCTGGGCCGCCCCGCGCTCCGCTGCAGGCAGTCAGGCTGCGTCCCCTTTAAACGACGGTGGCCGCTGGGCGCCGGGGGCTCTCCTGCTGCAGCCTTGGCAGCCGCTGCATCCGGGGTCCAGTACGGGGCCGCGTGGGAGAGGCGGCCGCGGGCGGCGTCCCAGGATCAAACCCCAGGAGTCCCGTCTTCAGGACCTCCGTGAGCCGATTTCCATCGGGGGAGGGGGAGCTTCAGGGCGCCTGCTGGGGTCAGGTCACGACCTCCCATCAGATCCGATTCTGGACCCCTCCGGGTAAGAATGGATGGTCTGAGCACATGGACTGAGGCAGGCAGGGCCTGGCTGCAGCCCAGAATGATCCCAGGGGCCTCAAGGCGTGGAGTCCGCTGAAAGTTCACTGACCCGTGAGCCCTCTGCCTCCCTCCTTTGAAACAGCAGTGCCCTGCCGTGGTTCTGAAGGGCCTGGGACCTAGCCGCGGGCCAAAAGTTTCAGGGGGTCAGTCCACCCAGGAGCAGAGGGGAGTCTCATTCTCAGGAATGAGACCGGATGTGCAGAGGAAATGCGACCAGCACCTGTCCCAGAAGACAAGGACTTGTCTTTCAAAGGGGGAGGGGGGCAGAGGGCTCAGATGCCTCAGTGACCTTTCAGTTGACAGCGCGCCTTGAGGCCTGTGGGATGATCGTGGGCTGCAGCCAGACCCTGCCTGCCTCACTAGATGTGCTCAGCCCATGCTTTCTCACCCGGAGGCTCCAGAATCGGATCTGAAGCAGAGTCCTGAGACCCCAGCAGGCGCCCTGAAGCTCCCCCTCCCGCGGTGGAAATCGGCTGAAACCCAAGCAGGTTTGCAGAGAGAAACAATCATGACAGGGATCTCCAGGAAGTGTCTCCCTGATGGACTGGGAAGTGATCCTTCTGGAAGACATCCAGCCAGCCCAGGAAGCATCTAAGCCCCGGAGAAACAGGGGATACACAGCCAGAGGGAGGACGGAGCCGAGGCCAGAGCCCAGGCGGGGTAGAACACCGTGCCACTGCCACGGGCTTCATCAGAGGGGTGCCAAACGGGTGGCTTGTCCAGTGAGGCCGGCGTTCCAGTGACTGGGATTGTGGCCATCTCCCTTTCCCGGCTTCCTCTTTCAGCCTGTGTCGTGGTGTGGCTTCTTTTCTCAGAGAAGAGCCCTGAAAAGATCCAAGCCTCTTCTGTGATGTGGGCCTCCTCCTCTCCTGCAGGACAATGAGCTCCCGTGCGGCTTTTGTCCGTGGCTGGACTGTGTTCGTCTTGATCTCAGAAGAGAGGCCGCACGGGATGGGGATGAGATTTCAACGGCTCCGGGAGCAACGCATCTCCTCACGTGGTCGAAGCCTTGGCAATCCCAAAGTGGAACCGCCGTGAAAACGGTTGACAAGCGGACACATGACCCAGGCACAGACGCAGAGGGAGGCTCACCAGAGACAGGCCGACATGCAAGACCCCGTTTTCTGGTGCATCGGGCACATTTCTCCAAACACACACACACACACACACACACACACACACACACACACACACCCCAACCGACAGAGAGAGGGCAGGAAACTCACAGAGTGTGAGAGAGAGACAGAGAAGCGAAAATGGGAGACACACAAACACATACACACACCGACAGTCCTACAGCAGTGGCGCAGAAACAAACACCCCCAGGCAGGCGCTGAGGCTACGGGGTTCGGCTCTCGAGCAGGACGACCCTCGGTTGAGAGAGCAGCCCACCGGCCCGCAGGACGACCCGTCTTCCAGATCCCGGGGGCACGACTTCCGGGGAGACTCACCGGAACGGCGTCCGGGCGGGTCTGAGGCTGGGATGCCGCGCTGCTTCCCCCGGACTCCGCCTGTGCTTTCAACTATCGGGGCAGCCCTATGCCGCGACTCCTGGCATCCGGAGACGGTCCTGTCGACCCCGTGGAGAGGGCAGGCTGGAGCCTCGCAGCCCCGCCACCCAAGCACTGCCACGGAGGGCTCCTGTTTGCCAGGCCTCAGGGCGTGGTTGCTCTGACAACCGTGGGAACCACTGTGACGCAAGAGCACCCGCTCGCCACTCGCGCATGCGCATTGGCTGGGCCGCCCCGCGCTCCGCTGCAGGCAGTCAGGCTGCGTCCCCTTTAAACGACGGTGGCCGCTGGGCGCCGGGGGCTCTCCTGCTGCAGCCTTGGCAGCCGCTGCATCCGGGGTCCAGTACGGGGCCGCGTGGGAGAGGCGGCCGCGGGCGGCGTCCCAGGATCAAACCCCAGGAGTCCCGTCTTCAGGACCTCCGTGAGCCGATTTCCATCGGGGGAGGGGGAGCTTCAGGGCGCCTGCTGGGGTCAGGTCACGACCTCCCATCAGATCCGATTCTGGACCCCTCCGGGTAAGAATGGATGGTCTGAGCACATGGACTGAGGCAGGCAGGGCCTGGCTGCAGCCCAGAATGATCCCAGGGGCCTCAAGGCGTGGAGTCCGCTGAAAGTTCACTGACCCGTGAGCCCTCTGCCTCCCTCCTTTGAAACAGCAGTGCCCTGCCGTGGTTCTGAAGGGCCTGGGACCTAGCCGCGGGCCAAAAGTTTCAGGGGGTCAGTCCACCCAGGAGCAGAGGGGAGTCTCATTCTCAGGAATGAGACCGGATGTGCAGAGGAAATGCGACCAGCACCTGTCCCAGAAGACAAGGACTTGTCTTTCAAAGGGGGAGGGGGGCAGAGGGCTCAGATGCCTCAGTGACCTTTCAGTTGACAGCGCGCCTTGAGGCCTGTGGGATGATCGTGGGCTGCAGCCAGACCCTGCCTGCCTCACTAGATGTGCTCAGCCCATGCTTTCTCACCCGGAGGCTCCAGAATCGGATCTGAAGCAGAGTCCTGAGACCCCAGCAGGCGCCCTGAAGCTCCCCCTCCCGCGGTGGAAATCGGCTGAAACCCAAGCAGGTTTGCAGAGAGAAACAATCATGACAGGGATCTCCAGGAAGTGTCTCCCTGATGGACTGGGAAGTGATCCTTCTGGAAGACATCCAGCCAGCCCAGGAAGCATCTAAGCCCCGGAGAAACAGGGGATACACAGCCAGAGGGAGGACGGAGCCGAGGCCAGAGCCCAGGCGGGGTAGAACACCGTGCCACTGCCACGGGCTTCATCAGAGGGGTGCCAAACGGGTGGCTTGTCCAGTGAGGCCGGCGTTCCAGTGACTGGGATTGTGGCCATCTCCCTTTCCCGGCTTCCTCTTTCAGCCTGTGTCGTGGTGTGGCTTCTTTTCTCAGAGAAGAGCCCTGAAAAGATCCAAGCCTCTTCTGTGATGTGGGCCTCCTCCTCTCCTGCAGGACAATGAGCTCCCGTGCGGCTTTTGTCCGTGGCTGGACTGTGTTCGTCTTGATCTCAGAAGAGAGGCCGCACGGGATGGGGATGAGATTTCAACGGCTCCGGGAGCAACGCATCTCCTCACGTGGTCGAAGCCTTGGCAATCCCAAAGTGGAACCGCCGTGAAAACGGTTGACAAGCGGACACATGACCCAGGCACAGACGCAGAGGGAGGCTCACCAGAGACAGGCCGACATGCAAGACCCCGTTTTCTGGTGCATCGGGCACATTTCTCCAAACACACACACACACACACACACACACACACACACACACACACACCCCAACCGACAGAGAGAGGGCAGGAAACTCACAGAGTGTGAGAGAGAGACAGAGAAGCGAAAATGGGAGACACACAAACACATACACACACCGACAGTCCTACAGCAGTGGCGCAGAAACAAACACCCCCAGGCAGGCGCTGAGGCTACGGGGTTCGGCTCTCGAGCAGGACGACCCTCGGTTGAGAGAGCAGCCCACCGGCCCGCAGGACGACCCGTCTTCCAGATCCCGGGGGCACGACTTCCGGGGAGACTCACCGGAACGGCGTCCGGGCGGGTCTGAGGCTGGGATGCCGCGCTGCTTCCCCCGGACTCCGCCTGTGCTTTCAACTATCGGGGCAGCCCTATGCCGCGACTCCTGGCATCCGGAGACGGTCCTGTCGACCCCGTGGAGAGGGCAGGCTGGAGCCTCGCAGCCCCGCCACCCAAGCACTGCCACGGAGGGCTCCTGTTTGCCAGGCCTCAGGGCGTGGTTGCTCTGACAACCGTGGGAACCACTGTGACGCAAGAGCACCCGCTCGCCACTCGCGCATGCGCATTGGCTGGGCCGCCCCGCGCTCCGCTGCAGGCAGTCAGGCTGCGTCCCCTTTAAACGACGGTGGCCGCTGGGCGCCGGGGGCTCTCCTGCTGCAGCCTTGGCAGCCGCTGCATCCGGGGTCCAGTACGGGGCCGCGTGGGAGAGGCGGCCGCGGGCGGCGTCCCAGGATCAAACCCCAGGAGTCCCGTCTTCAGGACCTCCGTGAGCCGATTTCCATCGGGGGAGGGGGAGCTTCAGGGCGCCTGCTGGGGTCAGGTCACGACCTCCCATCAGATCCGATTCTGGACCCCTCCGGGTAAGAATGGATGGTCTGAGCACATGGACTGAGGCAGGCAGGGCCTGGCTGCAGCCCAGAATGATCCCAGGGGCCTCAAGGCGTGGAGTCCGCTGAAAGTTCACTGACCCGTGAGCCCTCTGCCTCCCTCCTTTGAAACAGCAGTGCCCTGCCGTGGTTCTGAAGGGCCTGGGACCTAGCCGCGGGCCAAAAGTTTCAGGGGGTCAGTCCACCCAGGAGCAGAGGGGAGTCTCATTCTCAGGAATGAGACCGGATGTGCAGAGGAAATGCGACCAGCACCTGTCCCAGAAGACAAGGACTTGTCTTTCAAAGGGGGAGGGGGGCAGAGGGCTCAGATGCCTCAGTGACCTTTCAGTTGACAGCGCGCCTTGAGGCCTGTGGGATGATCGTGGGCTGCAGCCAGACCCTGCCTGCCTCACTAGATGTGCTCAGCCCATGCTTTCTCACCCGGAGGCTCCAGAATCGGATCTGAAGCAGAGTCCTGAGACCCCAGCAGGCGCCCTGAAGCTCCCCCTCCCGCGGTGGAAATCGGCTGAAACCCAAGCAGGTTTGCAGAGAGAAACAATCATGACAGGGATCTCCAGGAAGTGTCTCCCTGATGGACTGGGAAGTGATCCTTCTGGAAGACATCCAGCCAGCCCAGGAAGCATCTAAGCCCCGGAGAAACAGGGGATACACAGCCAGAGGGAGGACGGAGCCGAGGCCAGAGCCCAGGCGGGGTAGAACACCGTGCCACTGCCACGGGCTTCATCAGAGGGGTGCCAAACGGGTGGCTTGTCCAGTGAGGCCGGCGTTCCAGTGACTGGGATTGTGGCCATCTCCCTTTCCCGGCTTCCTCTTTCAGCCTGTGTCGTGGTGTGGCTTCTTTTCTCAGAGAAGAGCCCTGAAAAGATCCAAGCCTCTTCTGTGATGTGGGCCTCCTCCTCTCCTGCAGGACAATGAGCTCCCGTGCGGCTTTTGTCCGTGGCTGGACTGTGTTCGTCTTGATCTCAGAAGAGAGGCCGCACGGGATGGGGATGAGATTTCAACGGCTCCGGGAGCAACGCATCTCCTCACGTGGTCGAAGCCTTGGCAATCCCAAAGTGGAACCGCCGTGAAAACGGTTGACAAGCGGACACATGACCCAGGCACAGACGCAGAGGGAGGCTCACCAGAGACAGGCCGACATGCAAGACCCCGTTTTCTGGTGCATCGGGCACATTTCTCCAAACACACACACACACACACACACACACACACACACACACACACCCCAACCGACAGAGAGAGGGCAGGAAACTCACAGAGTGTGAGAGAGAGACAGAGAAGCGAAAATGGGAGACACACAAACACATACACACACCGACAGTCCTACAGCAGTGGCGCAGAAACAAACACCCCCAGGCAGGCGCTGAGGCTACGGGGTTCGGCTCTCGAGCAGGACGACCCTCGGTTGAGAGAGCAGCCCACCGGCCCGCAGGACGACCCGTCTTCCAGATCCCGGGGGCACGACTTCCGGGGAGACTCACCGGAACGGCGTCCGGGCGGGTCTGAGGCTGGGATGCCGCGCTGCTTCCCCCGGACTCCGCCTGTGCTTTCAACTATCGGGGCAGCCCTATGCCGCGACTCCTGGCATCCGGAGACGGTCCTGTCGACCCCGTGGAGAGGGCAGGCTGGAGCCTCGCAGCCCCGCCACCCAAGCACTGCCACGGAGGGCTCCTGTTTGCCAGGCCTCAGGGCGTGGTTGCTCTGACAACCGTGGGAACCACTGTGACGCAAGAGCACCCGCTCGCCACTCGCGCATGCGCATTGGCTGGGCCGCCCCGCGCTCCGCTGCAGGCAGTCAGGCTGCGTCCCCTTTAAACGACGGTGGCCGCTGGGCGCCGGGGGCTCTCCTGCTGCAGCCTTGGCAGCCGCTGCATCCGGGGTCCAGTACGGGGCCGCGTGGGAGAGGCGGCCGCGGGCGGCGTCCCAGGATCAAACCCCAGGAGTCCCGTCTTCAGGACCTCCGTGAGCCGATTTCCATCGGGGGAGGGGGAGCTTCAGGGCGCCTGCTGGGGTCAGGTCACGACCTCCCATCAGATCCGATTCTGGACCCCTCCGGGTAAGAATGGATGGTCTGAGCACATGGACTGAGGCAGGCAGGGCCTGGCTGCAGCCCAGAATGATCCCAGGGGCCTCAAGGCGTGGAGTCCGCTGAAAGTTCACTGACCCGTGAGCCCTCTGCCTCCCTCCTTTGAAACAGCAGTGCCCTGCCGTGGTTCTGAAGGGCCTGGGACCTAGCCGCGGGCCAAAAGTTTCAGGGGGTCAGTCCACCCAGGAGCAGAGGGGAGTCTCATTCTCAGGAATGAGACCGGATGTGCAGAGGAAATGCGACCAGCACCTGTCCCAGAAGACAAGGACTTGTCTTTCAAAGGGGGAGGGGGGCAGAGGGCTCAGATGCCTCAGTGACCTTTCAGTTGACAGCGCGCCTTGAGGCCTGTGGGATGATCGTGGGCTGCAGCCAGACCCTGCCTGCCTCACTAGATGTGCTCAGCCCATGCTTTCTCACCCGGAGGCTCCAGAATCGGATCTGAAGCAGAGTCCTGAGACCCCAGCAGGCGCCCTGAAGCTCCCCCTCCCGCGGTGGAAATCGGCTGAAACCCAAGCAGGTTTGCAGAGAGAAACAATCATGACAGGGATCTCCAGGAAGTGTCTCCCTGATGGACTGGGAAGTGATCCTTCTGGAAGACATCCAGCCAGCCCAGGAAGCATCTAAGCCCCGGAGAAACAGGGGATACACAGCCAGAGGGAGGACGGAGCCGAGGCCAGAGCCCAGGCGGGGTAGAACACCGTGCCACTGCCACGGGCTTCATCAGAGGGGTGCCAAACGGGTGGCTTGTCCAGTGAGGCCGGCGTTCCAGTGACTGGGATTGTGGCCATCTCCCT